>NC_052171.1:15649951-15924625 GCF_902713615.1 Scyliorhinus canicula | reverse complement strand
TAGAATAAGGGAGTGTAGGTTAACTTCTTAAGGGCAGCACGGTAGCATTGTGGATAGCACAATTGCTTCACAGCTCCAGGGTCCCAAGTTCGATTTCGACTTGGGTCACTGTCTGTGTGGAGTCTGCACATCCTCCCCGTGACTGCGTGGGTTTCCTCCGGGTACTCCGGTTTCCTCCCACAGTCCAAAGATGTGCAGGTTGGGTGGATTGGCCATGGAAAATTGTCCAAAATTCTATGATTAACCTAGGACAAAAGTTCTGCGCAACATCGTGGGCCGAAGGGCCTGTTCTGTGCTGTATTTCTCTATATCTATATCTATATGCCAACCAGTTGCCTGGTTTCCAAGTATTTGCTATTTCTTTGGCCCGTATACCATTTAATTAGCACGTTCAAACCCCCCCGTTATCCCAATGAACATGCACAACAGCTGGTTAGGTCCGACAGACAGTTTGTCTCCAGGCAGCCATTTTGAAATCTGGGTCATTTCCACGTTCACTGGAGCTTTTGAACAATGATGTGAAATAAAATGCACCGATCTTTACATTTCATCATCCCGATTCTCTCTCGGAAACCCATTTGTTGGTCTCCAGAACCGCTTGATAGCTTGTGCGCCCATGACCTTTACATACAACATGTCTTTGAACCTCCTGAATAAAAGTGTGCCCCACAGTAGGTGGCCATTCTCTCCACCATGTCTGAACCAGCTGGGAAAGAACGATTCATCTTGCAGTCAGATATTCATATGGCTCGTCAAGTTCAATTTCTGGTCAATGGTAAACCCTCCAGGATGTTGATAGTGGGGGATTCAGCGATGGTAATCCCATTGAATGTCAAGGGGTTATGGTTAGATTCTCCCTTGTTGGAGATGGTCATTGCCTGGCACTTGTGAATGTTACTTGCCACTTGTCAGCCCAAGCCTGGGTATTGTCCAGGCCATGCTGCGTTTTAACACAGACAGTGCCTGAGGAGTCGCGAATGGTGCCGAACATTGTGCAGTCATCAGCGAACATCCCCACTTCTGATCTCATGATGGAAGGAAGGTCATTGATGAAGCAGCTGAAGCTGGTTGGGCCCTTCGGACACTATGCTGAGGAACTCCTTTGCGCTCTTGCCACATGAAAATAGGTCCTTCCTATCCATTTTACCTTGGCCCCACATAATTTTAAACCCCACTGACATCTCCCCCTCTGCGTCCTCAGTTCCAAAGAAAATAACATTGCATTATCCAATCTTTCTTGATGGTGTATGCGTGCAGGAGTGCCATCTGATAGCCCTGTTGCTCTTCTACCTCCTTAGCATTTAACTCATATCCTGAGTATCGGAACCCTTAAATCAGAGTGAGCAATTTCAGCATATCAATTCTATCCGATCATCAACCTAAAACATACCAAAATAAAAAATTTAATTTGTTGCTCATTATGGAAGGTCCTTGTTCTTTTATTGCTTATTTGCCTTCATTAAGATAAGACACCACTTTATTTTAAATTCTTTCCACTCTCCATTAATGGGCTACTTTGTACGTCACTTCCAATAACTGAAAATTAGATCTTAAGATGGGTTTAATGGCATCATTCATTTAAAAATTAGTGGTTAATTAGCATAAAGCTGCCAATAATTTTTCCTGAACACTGCAGCAACTTCAACTTCGAGAGATAAGGAAATGTATTAACAGGAGCTGCTGAACTAAATTGAACCTGGCTCCATCAATTATCTGTGTTTTAAGTATTTTAACATCCTTCTCCGTCCCTATCCATGCAATGAATTACTTCAAACGTCTGAAGCTCCTTGTTGAACGAGCGAATTACCAAACAGTATTCAGGCAGAATTGAGAGTCAAGCAAAAAGAAACCCCACAGTTTTTGCCCGATCTCTTCAGGCCGTCTGCTTCCTGTTGAATTTGTGAAGCGGCGAGTGTTCTTTTCGTGGGCAACGGCTGGTTTCGAAATCTTCAGCCTTGTTTTCAAATCCTTCCAAGGTCTCAAACCCCCCCCCCCCCCCGCTTCTCTGTGAGCACTTCTAGCCCCGAAAACCATTCCGAGATCTCTGCGCTCCTCCAATTTCGGCCTCTTGTTGCAACCCGAATTTCAACCTTCCCCCCGACGGCAACCCAGGCCCCAAGCTCCGGAATTCAGGTCCTGATCTCCGGAATTTACTCCCTCAACTTCACCCTCGCGCTTTCTCCTCCTTGAAGAGGTTCCTAAAAACCTACATCTTTGGTCAAATGTTTGGCCACCTATCCCGACATCTGCTTCTACCACTTGGTGTCAGGTGGCATTTGATAACAAAGGGGTCAAGTGTCTTGGGGATATTTTGCCGTACTGACGGCGCTATCTGAATATAACCTTGTTGGTGGTTCCTCTTCATCGTCTCCTGAAGATGATTCTTCAGGGGATTGCCACAAAGCACCACTGGATTCCAGCCTTCTTGGCGTCGAGATGGAAATGGCGGCCACTGAGACATGACAGTCGCTGACACTGGTAACGGGAGTGATCCGTTCAGATGACAAAATACCCTGCCTCCAGCCCCCACACTCCCAAATGATGAAAATGTACCCGTGCTGTCAGTCAAGAAAATCCAGGGTTTTTACCCAGTGACAGTGAAGGAAAAAGGATATCTTTCGAAGTCAGGATGGTGGATGTAAACTTGCAAGTTGGGATTTTCCCTTGCACCTGCAGCCCTTTTTCCTTCGAGACGGCAGAGATCACAGGTTGGGAAGGTGCTGTCGCAGGAGCCTTGGCGAGTTGCTGATGCGCATCTTGTAAACGGTGGACATTGCCGGCACTGGGTACAGGTGCCGGAGGGGGGTGAACGTTTAATTTGGCAGATAGGGTGCTGATAAAGCAAGCTGCTTTTTACTGGATGCCGTTCAGCTTTTTTGAGTTAGAACCGTATATATCCAGGTTAAGGGAAGTATTCCATCACACTCGAGGCTTCTGTCTTGCAGAGAATGGACCTCTGCCGGGTGGGTGTGAAAGGTTCCGAAGCACTGTTTGGAAGGATGGCAGGGGAATTTCAGTCCTGGCCAATAATCACCCCTCAATTATATCACTGAAACAGAGCGTCTGCCCAATACGGCGTTATTGGAGCTGGTTTAGCACAGTGGGCTAACAGCTGGCTTGCATTGCTGAACAAGGCAGCAGCGCGGGTTCAATTCCCGTACCAGTCTCCCCGAACAGGCGCCGGAATGTGGCGACGAGGGGCTTTTCACAGTCACTTCATCGAAGCCGACTTGAATGAATGAAATGAAAATCGCTTCTTGTCACAAGTAGGCTTCAATTAAGTTACTGTGAAAAGCCCCTAGTTGCCACATTCCGGCGCCTGTTCGGGGAGGCTGTTACGGGAATTGAACCGTGCTGCTGGCCTTGTTCTGCTTTACAAGCCAGCTGTTTAGCCCATTGTGCTAAACCAGCCCCTACTTGTGACATTATTATTATTATTGTTGTTTCGCGGGAAGCTTGCCGGGTGAATGTTTGCGCCTGTGTTTCCAACATTACTTCAGAGGTGTTCACAGGTTGTGAGATAGCCTTGGACGCCCTCATATTGTGAAAGGCTGTTGCAATTCCCCAGTGATTTGCCATGATCACCTCCTCAAACCGGGCACTATTTAATAGCTGGTCAATCCAATAGACTGCTCTCCATCATCTGTGAGAGTTCTGAAAATCCTGCACCCCCCCACGCCACCTTACCCCAAAAGAAAAACCTATTTTACTCCAACTTCACATGTCCTCTGCGGTTCGTGTGAGCTGAAGGCAAGGAACAGAGTGTATCCTTAATGATGTGTAAAACAGAAGTTCAGCATTAGAAATAAATTATTCAGCCGATTATAGAAAAGTCATCAGGCGAGGTATACTCAGGGGATTTGTCGAGGTAAATTGGATAACTCTTTTTTGCTTGATCAACTGCAATATATAAAAAATAATGCCTAAGCAATTACTGGAGTTAATTTTCCATTTCTAGACTGTTCCCCACTTTGCTATGATGGCTGGATGTGATTCACAGATCATGCTAAAGAACAGATTCCAGCATGGAAAACTCAAATTTCCACATGGACAATGGGCAGTGCTCTTAATTCTCTGACCCACAAGGTCAAGAGGTGTAACGTTCTCCCCCCATTTAATCCTCAGCCATCCCTTCGCTCATCTTTGATGGGCGGCACGGTAGCACAGTGGTTGGCACTGTTGCTTCACAGCGCCAGGGGCCCGGGTTCGATTCCCGGCTTGGGTCGCTGTCTGTGCGGAGTCTGCACGTTCTCCCCCAAGTGTCTGCGTGGGTTCCCTCCCCGGAGGGACGTGCCTGTTAGGTGAGTTGGACATTCTGAATTCTCCCTCTGCGTCGCCGGCCTGGAGCCGTGGAGTGTGGCGATGAGGGGATTTTTACAGCAACTTCATTGCACAAGCCCACTTGTGACACGAATAAAGATTGTCATTGCAAGGGGAATGCAATTTGGGTTTTTTTCTATTCATTTCCCGGATCGGGGCGTCACTGGCAAGGCCAGGATTTATTGCCCATCCCTAACTACCCTTGAGAAAGTGGTGGTGTTCTGCCTCCTTGAGCCACCGCAGTCTCTGGAATGTAGGTACACCCACGGTGCTGTTAGGGAAGGGAGTTGCAGGATTTTAAGCCAACGTCAGCGAGGGAATATGCTGAGGATTGCCTGGGCTGGAGTGTTTCAGCTCTGAAGGGAGGCTGGTTAGGCTGGGGTTGTTTTCCTTAGACCAGGGAAGGCTGAGGGGAGACCTGATTGAGGTGCACAGGGGGCTGGTTTAGCTCAGTGGGCTAGACAGCTGGTCTGTGATGCAGAACAAGGCCAGCAGCGTGGGTTCAATTCCCGTCCCAGCTGAGAATTCCGAATTCTCACCTCCGTTTCCCGAACAGGCGCCGGAATGTGGCGACTAGGGGCTTTTCACAGTAACTGCATTGCCGTGTTAATGTAAGCCTACTTGTGACAATAAAAGAAGATTATTGAGATGACAGAATTACGAGGGACATAGATAGCGTGGCTCGGAAGAAATTTTTCCCCTCAGTAGTGGGGTCAATAACCAGGGGGCACAGATTTAAGGTAAGGGGCAGGAGATTTAGAGGGGGTTTGAGGAAAAATCCTTTTATCCAGAGGATGGTGGGGATCTGGAACTCACTGCCTGAATGGAGATGCGGGAACTCCGACAACATTTAACAAATATTTAGATAAGCACTTGAAATGCCATAGTATACAAGGATATGGGCCAAGTGCGAGAACATGGAATTAGAATAGATAGGCAGACATGATGGGCCGAAAGGACTCTTTCTGTGCTGTGGCACTCAATGAATCTATACCCAGGCAATTGGTGAAGCTACATCTGGGATACTTTGTGAAGATTTGAGAAAATATATAATTGTGTCAGAAACAGTGAAGTGAGGGTTCACTGGATTTACCCCTGCGATGGAGGATGGGCTTATCCTGTGAAGAAAGGTTGTACAGATTGGACCCATACCCATTGGAGTTTAGAAGGATGAGAGGCGACCTTATGGAAACATGTAAGATGCTGAGGGGTCTTGACAGGGTGGACTTTAGGAGGATGCTTTTTCTTCACTCACAGGACGTGGTCGTGTCCGGCAAGCCTGTCACTACTTGTCCTTGAGAAGGTGGTGCTGAACCGTGGTACGGTGGGCCAGGAGTCAACATTGTTGAATCGGGCAGGTTTTAAGGATGGTTTGGGCCTTTTTATGGTCCCCATTTACTGATGCAAGCCTTTGATATCCCTGATTTATTCAACTCAATTATTCAATTGAGATGTTGGGATTGGAAGCCAAGGGCTGTGGATTATGAGTGCAGCAGGACTCTCAGTCCAGTAATTTAACCCATGTGTTGCTGAAGGACCGCAAAATGGGGCCTCTATCCCCCCCCTCTGGGAATCCTTGCAACTTTTCGTCAAAGATTTCATCCTCCAAAGATGAATGTCTTCTGGTCAGGTGGGTGGCAAATAGAGCTCAAGTTGGACAAGTGTGAAGTACAGCATGTGAGGAAAGCTAACAAGGCAAGGGAACTGAGCGTGGTCATCGATAAGGTGCTGAGAAACATAGAGGACCTTTCAGGTCATGTCTGCAAGTTCTTGAAGGTGGCTGGACAGGCAGATGAGGTGGTCAAGAAGGCAAATGTCTTTCTTAGCCGAGGCGCAGAATATAAGAGCAGGGAGGTGACACTGGAACTATGTAAAATGTTAGTTGGACCACAGCTGAGGTGTGCCCCCCCCCCCCCTCCACCCCACCCCCCCAAATGGGCATCAATATAGACCAATAGATCGGTGTTTTGGAAGAGATTCCAGGGAGAATTCTTCACACCCAGTGGGTGGAGGGGTTCTGGAGCTCACTGCCTGACAGGGAAGTCAAGGCAGAACATAAGAACATACGAATGAGGAGCCACATTCTGTGCCCCTCCCCCATAACCTTTCACCGCCTCGCTTATCGGGAATCTATCTCGCTCTGCCTTAAAAATATTCAAAGACTCTGCTTCCACTGCCTTTTGAGGAAAAGAGTTTCAGAGACTCACCCCCCTCTGAGAGAAACAAAATTCTCCGCATCACTGCCTCAAGTGAGTGACCCCTTGATTTTAAACAGTGACCCCCTAGATCTGGATTCTCCCACAGCAGGAAACATCCTCTCCGCATCCACCACGTTAATACCGCTCAGGAACTTGAGGCTTTCAATTAAGTTGCTCTCACTCTTCCAAACTCAGCTGAGACAAGCCTCGCCTGTCCAAACTTTCCTGATACAGACAACCCGCCCATTCTTGGCATTAGTCCAGTGAATTTTCTCTGAACTGCTTCTAATGCATTTATATCCCTCCTTAAGTAAGCAGGCCAATACTGTACACAGTGTTCCAGATGTGGTCTCACCAGTGCCCTGTTCAACTGAAACATAACTCTTTAATTCAATTCCCCGATTCCATTAGCTTTCCTCGTTACTTTCTGTCCCTGCGTACTGGCCTTCCGTGGATCGTGCACAAGGACAGCCAAACCCCTCTGAATCTCAGAGCCCTGCAAAACTGATTGATGCACCGTCAATTACCCCAAGGCGAGAATGGTGGAACAATCGAGGCTTTATTGAACGAGATGTTGTGCCTCCTGTAGCTGGAACCAGAATGGCTGCAGCGCAGGAGAGCACACACATTTATACGCCAGCAGGCAGGGATTTACCATCGTACCTCTAATATACGGGCAGTGGCGTAATACATATAATATACCACTCGTGGTGTACACATTGGAGGCATTACCTGGCCAGCAGGAGATTTACTCTCCTCACTGACCAATGGTCGGTGACAAGATCTTGAGGTGGAGGATCGAGCTCTCCGCCTATAATTATGAGATCTTGTATCGCCCGGGGAAGCTCAGGGTGTACATTTTAGAAGTACCTGTGTACGCATTTTCAGTGCCGATGTGTGGGCTATTGTAGTTGCGTGCAATGTCTCTTTAAGAGCCTAGTCACGTGACTAAGGAGCCATCGGCTCCTTCGCGGACATTTGCCCTCAATCCGGCCCCGACCGTGGCCCCACGAAGACCCATTCAAAGAGCCTCTGTTAATGTTGTTTTTGACCAGGGGCTGGCAAGTGGGATAGGAGAGGTTGGCTGCTGGCCGGCCAGCGTGAACACGATAGGTTGAATGCCCTCCCTTCATGCTGTAGGTTACTGCGATCCGAAGGCCGCCAACCTCTCGCCTTGCTCAGGAGAAGACAGAACTCTCAGAGCGAAAAAATAAAAAGGCCGTTTAACTGGTTACAAAATGGCTCCAGTTCAAAGGCAGCCAAAGGAAACGGAGCAAATATTTGCTGAAATTATTATTCCGACCTTGAGCAAACCAAACAGCATGCACACACGTTGCAGTCGAAATAGCAGCCAGGCAGTCAAAGGGAGAGTAAACCGAAAGAGGCCTGTGGTTGGCAATGTTTCCCCTGGCTGTGAGGAAAATGCAAGCGGAACATTACAAGTGTCACCCAAAACCCTCACCTTCTTGGTCAGAGATGTGCGTGTTTCAAAACCCCACCCCACTGACCTGAGCACACAATCAAGGCTGGAACTTCAACACTGTTCGGAAGAGAAGCCAGGCGCGATTCTCCTGAACGATCCCTCACTGTCATTTGAGCTTGAGGGTCCCCCACCCACAAACAATGTGAACCCCGCAGACAGTGACCCAAGCCGGGAATCGAACCTGGGACCCTGGAGCTGTGAAGCAACTGTGCTAACCACTGTGCTGCCTTGCTGCCCGATACTTGAGGGGGCAGTTAAGAGTCAGCAATATTACTGTGGATCTGGAGTTACCGGTAGGCCAGACCAGGCAGGCACGGCAGATCTCCCTCCCTGAGGGACATGAGTGAACCAGATGGGTCTTTACGAGAACCCACAATGGTCTGACGGTCAAAATTAGACTTTCAATTCCAGGTTTCTATTCAAATTTCGTCATCTATCATGGTGGGATTCGAACCAGGGTACCCAGAGCATGGCTCCCTGGATTACTCGTCCACTCCTGCCCCCGTCCTCAGACTCCGAACGAGAAGCCATCGATGAGATTAATCTACTGCGCAACCCAGTTGATGGGTTTAATATTTTAAAAAGGTTTGGATGCTCTGACGGCCAACAGCCAACATCCTGTGTAATTATTCCATCGGCAATCAGTGGAGTGCACTGACCTCAACAACGGAGTTGACAGATTGGATTGTCAAAGGAGAACTTCCTGCATTAATTCATTAACACTGATGGTGAAATGAAACAAGGGAGCCCTGGGTGGACCCCCCCCCCCCCCCCCCCCCCCCGCTCTACTGCATCTCTGAGAATACCCCAGGGCTGTGTTCACATCACGTGACACTCCAGGAACAGTGAATCACGTCCGAGTGAATCACGTAACCTGCTCATGGGCATGAGGTAGCATTGTAATAATTACATAGCACTGCTACCAATAATAATCTTTAGTATTGTCACAAGTAGGCTGCAATGACGTTACTGTGAATAGCTACTAGTCACCACATTCCGACACCTGTTCGGGTACACAGAGGGAGAATTCAGAATGTCCAATTGACCCAACAGCACTTCTTTCAGGACTTGTGGGAGGAAACCGGAGCACCCGGAGGGAACCCACGCAGACACGGGGAGAACGTGTAGACTCCGCACAGAGAGTGACCCAAGCCGGGAGTCGAACCCGGGGCCCTGGCGCTGTGAAGCAACAGTGCTACCCACTGTGCTGCCGTGCCGTCCATAGTAGTGGTGGCAATGGCTGCTGAGGAGACCTTAGATCGGGTGGAGTGGGGGTTATTTGTTGGAGGTATTGGGTCGGTTTGGGTTTGGTTAGGGGTTCATGGACTGGGCTCGGTTGCCGTACAGGATGCCGATGGCGAGGGCCCAGACGAGTCCAGGAATCCAGGTAGCGTGGAGCTGGGCCCAGCTACACAAATTCAACTTGGCACGACTGGTGGAGGGAATAAAGGCGGATTTAAAGGGTGGGATGTGGTGTCGCTGTCACTGGCTGGGTACGTGCAGATGGTGAAAGTGACGGTGGTGCCCAGGTTCTTGTTCGTGTTCCAGAACCACCCCAACTTTGCCCCCAAGTCTATTTATAGGACGGGAAATGGGATAATTTGGGCTTTGTTTGGCCGGGGAAGATCCCACGGGTGCGGAGGGTGCTCTCGGGGGCAGGGGTCGTCGATGGGGGGAGGGGAGGGAGGGATCAGGGGTCAGTGTGGGGGCGGATGGAGGCGGAGTCGTGGAGGGGGACGGGTCTGAGGGCACTGTTGCTGGCACCGCCCCTCCCCTCCTCGCCGTGAGCCCGGTGGTGGTTTCAGCATTGCGGGTGTGGGGCAAGTGCAGGTGGCATTTTGGGTTGTCGTTGTGGGCGCCGAGTTGATGGAGGGGGAGGGTACTCCAGTGCAGGAGTTGGGCGGGGAAGGTGAGGGCTGGGGGAGGAGGGGCGGAATTAGGAAGGCAAGGTGCGGGGGGGTGTTGATTTCAGGGGATGGTTGCTTCTGTTCATGTTGATGTTCTGGTCTTCTGATATTTTTAAGTATGTATGTAAAAAGCCTTAAATAAAAATATTTTGAAAAGAAGAAAATTCAATCAAATTTGTGAGACTTGATCTTCCCTTGACGAAACCATGCTGACTACCCTTGATTAATTCTTGACTCACCAAGTGGAGATTAATGCTGTTCCTCAGAATTCTTTCCAGTAGCTTCCCTATCAATGAAGTTAAAATGAAGAAGGAGCCGTGCTCCTTCACCTGAAGAAGGAGCCGTGAACGACTTAACATTGAAACAGAGGAGGTATGAACAGTTTTAACGGGCCTAATAGTGGATAATTCATGGATGAATTTTAAGAATTCCACCCCCTGTAAGCCTTTCACACTTTGACTACACCAGTTAATATTGGGGAAGATGAAATCGCTGACTATTATTTCCCTAATTTCTTACAATTCCATTCACCTGAAGAAGGAGCCGTGCTCCGAAAGCTCGTGTTTGAAACAAACCTGTTGGACTTTAACCTGGTGTTGTAAGACTTCTTACAATGAAGTTAAAAGTCACTGGCCTGTAATTTCCTGGTGAAACCCTTCTTCCCATCTCGAACAATGTCACCAGATTAACTGTCCTCCAGTCCTCTGGCACCTCTCCTGTGGCCAGTGAATATTTGAATTGTTTTGTCAGAGTCGCTGCAATCTCCCCCCTTGCCTCCCACAGCAACCTGGGATACATCACATCTGGCCCCGGGGACTTATCCACTTTTAGGCCCGTTAAAACTGTTCATACCTCCTCTGTTTCAATGTTAAGTCGTTCAGCGACTTGCATCTCCCTGATTTCTATATCCACATCATCCTTCTCCGTGGTGAACACAGATGCAAAGTACTCATTTAAAACCTCACCTATATCTTCCGGTTCCACACACAAATTGCCACATTGATCTCTAATGGTTAATCTCCTGCCCTTATTATACTTATAAAACACCTTTGGATTTTCCTTTATTGTACACGCAGTGATTCCCATAACTACCTTAAATTCTACTGAGTTATGGTCACTGTTTCCAAAATGCTCCCCCACTGAAACTTCAACCACTTGCCTGGCTTCATTCCCTAAAACTTGGTCCGACACCATCCCCTCCTTAAACCTTCTACATATTGGCATAAAAAGCTCTCATGGATGAATTTTAAGAATTCCACCCCCTGTAAGCCTTTCACACTTTGACTACACCAGTTAATATTGGGGAAGATGAAATCGCTGACTATTATTTCCCTAATTTCTTACAATTCTCAGAGATTTGCCTACATGTCTGCCCTTCTACCTCTCCCTGACTGGGGGCCTTCAGTACACTCCCAGAAATGTGATCTCCCCTTTTTGTTACTAGGTTCTACCCATATAGCTTCATTGGAGGAACCTGCTGGGATATCATCCCTGAGTACTGCTATGATATTCTCCCTCATCAATAATGAAATTCGTCCTTCTCTTTTACCTCCCCCTCTATCGTGCCTGAACCCTCTGCGCCCTGGGACATTCAGCTGCCGGTCCTGCCCTGCGTTCAGCCAAGTTTCTGTGATTGCGATTCCATGTGCTGATCAACACTCCTTGAGTGTTTCATCCGTCGGGCTCCATGCACTGAAATAAATGCAGTTTAGCCTACTCGACCTCCCATGTGCCTGATCGTTCCCCTGTCTGCTCTGCCCACTGAACTTGCCTGGTTTATCCTCTATATTTGACTCCACTCGTCTCCCGCACTGTACTGCTACTTTGGATCCTACCCCACCTTCCGAATCTGTTCAAACCCTGCCCACTGGCATGAACAAACCTCCCTGCTCGGATATTTGTTTTAAAATCAAGACGCTGGTTATCCAGGATTCAGCGTGGGTCAGCGTGCACAGGGGTGAACAGGGAACGGAACTCGTTGCAAGTTAAGACCCAGGCGGCCGAGTCTTGGATGGCCTCAGTTTTGACGGATGGTAGAACAATGGGGGGGCCAGTCAGGAATGCATTGGGATGGTGCGAGGTCACAAAGGGAAGAATGAGGGCTTCGGTAGCAGAGAAGCCGAGACAGGGGTGGGGGGGGGGGGGGGGGGGGGGGGGGGGGGCAGAGGTGGAACTAAGTGGTCCGAGCGCAAAGACGTTCACTCCTGAGCTAACCCGTGTTGGGGGAGGAGGATGGTATCGTGTCCAAGTTGCGAATCTTCGTGTGTGCAACCAAGCTGTCCAAAATATGATGGCGCTGACAGAGTCCTTGTTCCATGTTCAGCGAGATGCGTTTTGCAGTATGCGTCCCTGGACAGTGACCCAAAGCGGGAGCACAGGCTGTTTATTTCGCTCTACCCGTCTGCAGTTAGGGCACTGAGGATAATTGCCGTCTGACGAGCTGGGCCATTGCTCACCCTTCGCAGGCTGAGGAACTGGGAAAGGAGGAGACAACAGCTGGTGAAAATGGAATGCCCCCTCAGCAGTGCACCGATGTCCGTCTGGATCCTACGCTCGTGACCGTCGAGAGACTGGAAGCCAAGACGACACGGTGTGGGCACAGAGAGATACAACTGGTCCAAGTCAACTCTGAATAAAAAGATTTTAAGCGGCGATGAAAAAAAAGCCTCCCACTCTGTCAGCAACTTACCAGTTGACAAATTAATCTGCACATTTTCCACTTGATAAACTTCCGCAGTCGATTAAGATTGAATACACAAAACAGAACCCTGTGCCAATTGCTCCTTCACATTTACCCCAGGCAGGGAAAGGCTTCGCTCATGTCTGATTACTCTACTCTGCGCTCCCATCCCTATCTCTCTCTCCCCCTCCCTTCGTGATTCGCGTATCGATCCCACCTACGTCCACCTCTTCCATATTGATATTTTAATTCCGATTCGAGAAGTCAGTGACTGCCTTCTGTGCCATTAAATCTTTGTCTGGACCCGAGGCAGACTTGAGTTCAACCTGGTTCCACAAATCTTCAGCGGAAAATGGATTTAATATTGTAAAAAAACAGCAGGAGCTCAAAATACAAATTGACAGACCAAAATAAGAGACACTTAAGTTCTTTTTCCAACCTTCCGTGAAAAGAACACAAGCAACGTTGGCAGAATTTCAATTGCCTCCTGTCACTTATTGATCCAGATCCCTTTTACAGTCTTCAATTATTCCTGAATCAACAACATCCTGTGGACATTTGTTCTCCTTCTCTAGTATTCTCTCGGTTATGGTTATTTCCGAACCCCCCCCCTCCCCCTCTCCCCCCCCCCCCCCCCCCCCACCTCCCCGCCCACCCACAACCATTGCTGTCAACCACAGTCCAATCCCAGGCTTTTAACCCTTAAATGGCCCAAAACTTAGAACCCGATATTCCCAAATTCTTCCAGTCGTCGCACTATCCATCAGCGAGGCTTGTCTATTTACAGTGCTTGTGTCCCTTTGTCTGACACAACTCGGTCGCTATCAACTTATCTTACCTTTTCCTGCTGAGAGATCCTGCCGTCCTTTCTCCAGCAAAGATAAAATGTCGCTCGAGTGGCCTGATGAATGAATGGCCTGACACTGGGAAGTTTCGAGGAGCAAAGGGACCTTGGAGTGTTTGCCCATAGATCGCTGAAGGCAGGTTAACAAGATGGCGAAAAGGCATTTGGGGCACTCGCCTTTATCAATCGAGGCATACATGACAAAAGCAGGGAGGTCATATTATTAGAGTTGTATGGAACTTTGGTGAGGCCACAGCTGGAGCACCGTGTGCAGTTCTGGTCGCCACATTATAGGAAGGATGTGATTGCACTGGAGGTGGTGCAGGGGAGATTCACCAGGATGTTGGCTGGAACGGAACTTTTTTTTTAGAACAGTACAGCACAGAACAGGCCCTTCGGCCCTCAATGTTGTGCCGAGCAAAGATCACCCTACTCAAGCCCACGTATCCACCCTATACCAGTAACCCAACAACCCCCATTAACATTATTTTTTTTTTTTTAGGACACTAAGGGCAATTTAGCATGGCCAATCCACCTAACCCGCACATATTTGGACTGTGGGAGGAAACCGGAGCACCCGGAGGAAACCCACGCACACACGGGGAGGACGTGCAGACTCCACACAGACAGTGACCCAGCCGGGAATCAAACCTGGGACCCTGGAGCTGTGAAGCATTGATGCTAACCACCATGCTACCGTGCTGCCCAAATTTAACTTATGATGAGAGGTTGGATAGGCTTGTGTTGTTTTCGCTGGAGCAGAGAAGACTGAGGGGTGACCTGATCGAGGTGGACAAGATTATGAGGGACATGCAGAGGGTGGATAGGGAGTAGCTGTTCCCCGTAGTTGAAGGGTCAGTCACAGGGGGACACAGGTTCAAGGTGAGGGGCAGGAGGTTTGGGGGGGATGTTAGGAAAAATTTCACCCAGAGGGTGGTGATGGTCTGGAATGCACGGCCTGGGAGGGGGGTAGAGGCGAGTTGCCTCACATCCTGGATGAGCACTTGGCACGACTTAACATTCAAGGCTCTGGGCCAAGTGCTGGATAATCAGATTAGGCAGGTAGGGCGGGGGTCTTTCACATTGCGGTGCAGACCCGATGGGCCGATGCAGGCCTCCTCTGCACTGTGTGATTCAAAAGACACCTCATAAATGAGAAAATGTTGAGGCTGCGGAACTCGCTACCGCAGTGAGTGGTTGGAGCGAATCGATTGGGGACGTTAGAGGGCAGGTTAACCCAGTTTCTGAAGGAGAAGGACAGAGGGTCACTCTGAGCGAGTCAGGTGCGGAAAGGGTGAAAGGATGCTCTAGTGGAGCATGAACATCTGCGTGGAAGGATGACGGGGAATGAGCCTGCTGGTGCGCTGCACATTCAGTGCCTCCTTACATTGTGAGCAGGTTAAAGGAGATTATATTTAGAACCTGTCATAATCCTGCATATGCTGGTTTCCAGGTGAAAATCATCACTGAAATCACCCCGATCGATTTCACATTCACAGAGACCCAGTGAGGTTAATCCCACATGTCCTGCTCATTCAAAACTCTGATGTCACTTGCACCAAGACCTGTCACCCGTCACCTCTGTGCTCAATGACCTACTGGCTCCCAGTCCAGCAATGGCGCAAATTTAAAGTTCTCAACAGTATCTTCAAATCCCTCCATGACTTTGCCCTCCCAAACACTACGCATTGCTCCTCTAGCCCTTCAAGATCAGAGGAATTGATGCACCATCAATTGGACTCGAGTCGTAGTGAAGTTCCAAACAACAGGCTTTAATACGCTAGATGTGAGCCAGGCAGTGGTCGTACAGAGAAAGGCCGACTGCCAGCCAACACGAGCTCTTATACCCCACCTTGTAGGCGGAGCTACCAACCTCTCAGCCAATCGGCGGAGAGTCACATGACCAGCCACAACCAATTGGCAGAGAGGCACATGACTTGCCTGGGCCAATTGGCAGTGAGGCTGCTGTACCAATGGCAGCCTGGTTCTACGGTAATATGATCTCTCTAGCCATACTACAACAGGAATTTCCTCCCTAAACCTCTATGCCTCTCTCCTTCAAGATGCTCTTTGAAAACCTACTTCTGACCCAAGTTTCTGGTCATCTGACCCACTGTTATCTCAGGTGAGGTGCCTGGAGGCTGTGTTCAAGTCACCAAATAAACGCAAAGCGAATTCGACAAGAAGGAAAAGGCCAGTTGACTGATCAAGCCTGCTGGCCAATCATGGTTTCAGTCATTGGCCCCACCTCTGAACTCTCTCTCTCGCCCACAATTTTACTGACACTTCATGGCGTTAAAATGTGGCGTGCCATTCAAAATTCCAATGACCTCGGTGGGTATGGCCGTAAAATGCCGCCCTATGTTTCAGAGCAGAGTACCCAATTTATTTTTTCCAATTAAGGGACAATTTCGCCTGGTCAATCCACCTCACCTGCACCTCTTTGGGTTGTGGGGGCGAAACCCACGCCAACACGGGGAGAATGTGCAAGCTCCACACGGACAGTGACCCAGAGCCGGGATCGAACCTGGGACCTCGGCGCCGTGAGGCAGCAGGGCTAACCCACTGCGCCACCGTGCTGCTCTTGTTTCAGAGCAGGTCTAACATTGCTGTATCATCGGGTTTCAATGGGACAGGGTTCCAAGGCAACGTTCCGGACTGATTAAACTCGCATTAGTTTCCACAAGTGGAGTGTCGACAAAAAATTACACTTGATTGGTCAACCAGCCATGTCTCGTTCTATTATCCTTAACCTTGTTTGCCAAAGCCATCTTGGTTGAGGAAAAGAGACATGCGTTCATCTCTCACATTTCATGACATCAGGACCAGAGTGCTTTGCAGCTGAAGTGTTTCTGAAGAGCGGCCACTGTTGTACTGCAGGAAATGCGGCAGTGCATTCACACAGAGCAAGCTCCCCGAGGCAACGATGAAGCAGTGACCCGATCACGTTCTCGAGATGTCAACTGAGGGCTAAACATTGAGCAGGACACGACGGACGGCTCTCCCAATCACCTTCGCAATTGTGCCACGGGATCTCTTGCATTCATGCGAGAGGGACTCAGCTTGACGCCTCACCGGAGAATGGCACCTCCAGAAGTGCAGTGCTCCCACGGGCCTGCACTGCCATGCCAGCCTACAACCGACAATTCTGTGCGCAGTCCCCTGCTGCGGAACCTGCTCCCCACGATCATTTGACCCGGGGACAGGGACGTGTACAACCGAGCTGAAGCTGACACACGTTCCTCCTCAAATGCCAATTGACTGGGCCGGTAGGCCGCCCCCTGCCCCCCCCCCCCCCCCAACCCCTCCCCCCCACCAACTCCACCTGTCTCCACCACGGAGGGGAAACGATCACGCTGCCCCGCTGTTCGAAACATGGTCCCTGGAGCAGAATGGAATTCTTCAAAGGAAACAATGCCATTGTGAAGGAATAATGGCTCACGGGCAAGCGCATTATCACAATTTTGCTCGGTTTTATCTTCAGTTGTGCAGATATTCTTTGGCGGCATGTTTAAGATGTAATTTGAAAGGCCACAGAGAAACACGTCAGGAATGCATTTGCTGTGTTGCTGCAGATGGGGATTGGATGCATTGCCATCACCCCCCCCCCCCCCCATCAATATTGATCAAAAGCATTGAAGGGATTTATGCTGCGCCTTATCGTACAGTATCTGAGAATTATTTCAAAGTGCTTATCGTCGAATGAATTGCTTTGTAGAACTGCGTCTGTTGTTCGCCAAGGTTTCACAAACTGTAAGAGGATGATAACCAGTTAATCTGTTTTTAGTGGCGCTGATTGAAGAAGGAATATTATCAAGGATTCTGTCAGAATCTCCGACTCCTCTTTGATCAGCAGCTTCCATTTTCTTTTCCATGTGCAATCTCAGGAGGTTAGCGTCATTGCCAACGCCAGCAGTTGGCCTCGCCGCCCAGCCCCAGTTGCCCTTGAGAAGGGGTTGCTGGGCAACGCGGTCCACTTGCGGAATTAAGGTACTCCCACGCCGCAGCCGGGTAGGAAAGCGGACAGATCACACCCCGGTTCAGAGGCCCACCCAGAGGACGGCACCGCCGGCAGTGCAGCACTGGCCCAGCCCTCCATGGTGCTGGAGTGGGGCTCGAACCCACAGTTCCCTGACTCGGGAGGCCAAGGGCTCTCTGAAAGTCCCTGGGCTGGATTCTCCCTGAAATTGCGCTCGGTGACTGGCCGGCCCCTCCAAAGCAGCGTACCCGCAGAGTACGCCATGCCACATATCGATGGCCTCTGGACATTGCCTGAGGCCCCCCCCCCCCAATGGAACCCCCCCCCCCCGGCCGGCTGAGTTCCCAACAACGCGGGACACGTGTGTTCTCATCCGGCGACTATGGACTCATTCCAATGCCTAGGGAGGCCGATCCGCGGGCGGGGGGGACATTATTCGTGGCTGAGATCACTGTGGGGGGGGGGGGGGGGGTTGGTCCAGGCCGCGCGAGCCGGCCGAAGGGGGGGAACTATTTCACGGGCCTCTGCATTGAAGCACGACACGGCCGCTGCAGGCCACCATCATGCGCATGCACGGCTATGGACCTGGCAATTCTCCGGGGCGTATCGGCAGCGAGAACCAGGTGCTCTGCGCTGCCGTCCTGCTATCCCCCAGCAAAACGGGGAATCGGTGGTCGTTTTGCCCCAGTTTTCCTTGCGTAAAACGCCACCGTTCCCACGCCACGTGGGGACCTCGCCCCAGAATCGGAGAATCCAGCCCCCCTGACTCCCAGGTGATAACTGCAAAAGAATCTACTGGTGGCCTGTCTCATTTAAGCGTTTGGTCGTCAAGGGCAGGGAAAAGGAAGACCAACATTTTCATGAGCTCTTCAGGGTGGGCCAGGATGGCATTGGGTTGGGGGGGTGAGGCAACGAGTGGCGGTGGGGTGGGGGGGGGGGGGGAACAATTTGTAATTTTACTCCGTGATTTAACAAAGAAGCAGATGAACTAAGCAACTACGAACGGTCAAAAGTGACATTGATAAAACGGGGTGCGGTGGCGGGGGGGGGGGGGGAGAAGAGTTGCGGGGTGTGATTCTTCCTCGAAGACCTGGGGAGCAGTAGCGGTCGCTGTCTTGGTTTGCTGCTCTGCTGATAACCTTTTCAGCTCCCCCTCTCAACAAAATAAAGAGGCTTCGTCTCTTCTGAAAAGGTGAGATAAAAATAGAGCCTCTCAGATTCTCTTTGCTGATTATGCTAATGCCTGCATAAATTACTAATCTGTGTGTTTTGCTGGCAAACTGAGCCACTCTTAACTCATACGCCTTTCAAACAAGTGCCTAATTTTGTACTGACATTATTTTATTCCTTCGGGTGTCACATCTCAGAGCCATTCACTTCCACAGCGGCAAAGGGCCGGATTTCGGTTCAGCTGAAGAAGGAGTAAAGGCACAGGGGACATTTCGAATTGGGATCAACCCAGGATATTGGTGGGGGGGTTGTGGGGTGGGGAGGTGGGGAGAAACTAAATGGGACATCAGCTCAGGACAGGCTCAATTCTGGCATCGGGGACAAGGCCTAAGGCAGCTCAACCCCAGGCAGCCTCATCGGTGCCCAAAGCCGATCTGGTCACCTTCAAAGGGAAGATGCAGAGGGAGATTTAACTCTGTATCTGCCCCACACTCTGGGTGCGTCTGGTGGGCCAGTGCAAGGGGCATTTTCATCTCTGCATCTAACGCAAGCTGCGTCTGAAATAACAGTTCAGACCAGTCTCCGTCATTACCCGTCTGACTGTGTGTTTTTCCTTCCTGGATATCGCTCTCCTTCAGAACGGGTGCGCGTTTTACGAACCCAGCTCTGATGAAGCCAGGCTCGAAACGTTAGCTCTGTTTCTCTCCCCACAGATGCTGTCAGACCTGAGATTTTCCAGCGTTTTCTGTCTTTGTTTCAGATTCCAGCACCCGCAACAATTTGCTTTTATCGCCTTTAATGTCCCTGCTCTGGGAATGTTTCAGGGGAGCAGTGCACAGGGGGTTTTACACCATATTCTTCCCATGTTGTGTACCTGTCCTGGGAGTGTTTGATGGGGACAGTGTATAGGGAGCTTTACTCTGTATCTAACCCCGTGCTGTACTTGTCCTGGGAGTGTTTGATGGGGACAGTGTAGAGGGAGCTTTACTCTGTATCTAACCCCGTGCTGTACTTGTCCTGGGAGTGTTTGATGGGGACAGTGTAGAGGGAGCTTTACTCTGTATCTAACCCCGTGCTGTACTTGTCCTGGGAGTGTTTGATGGGGACAATGTATAGGGAGCTTTACTCTGTATCTAACCCCGTGCTGTATTTGTCCTGGGAGTGTTTGATGGGGACAGTGTAGAGAGAGCTTTACTCTGTATCTAACCCCGTGCTGTACCTGTCCTGGGAGTGTTTGATGGGGACAGTGTAGTGAGAGCTTTACTCTGTATCTAACCCCGTGCTGTACTTGTCCTGGGAGTGTTTGATGGGGACAGTGTAGAGGGAGCTTTATTCTGTATCTAATGTACCCGACCTGCCAGTGTTTAATAATATTTTTCAAATGATTTGGTCAACAATACTTCCAAATAATGTACACCATGATTTGGCTTAGAATTTAGGTCAATCACTCATGATCAACGCCTGCATAATAATTGTGATATATCACATTATGTTTACAATCGCCACACAGACCATGCATTCAGTTTTCCCTGATAAGATTATCCCCCTCGGCGGGTAATTTTTTCGGATTTATCTTTCGATGTTGATTGAGTCAGAGGCTGCAGGCACTGTGTGTACAAGCTGCTCACAGACTGTACCCATGTTGAAACAGTACTTTCTGCTTTCGAGCTTGCTCCTCGGAAGGGTCCCTATCAGCTCCTGCGTTTTTGATTGAAGAGCTTGGCTTGTGGCCTGGGCGTTGAATCAGCACGATCCTTGGAACTGCGTACCTGACAGGTGGAAATCAGTGCTTAATGTCAGCTCAGCTTCGCTGACTTTGAAAGTGTCAGGAGGGAGTTAATTTGCCCTCCTGTCCGCGAAACATCAAGCTCGGATTCAATGCATGAATTGGCCACTGCGATAACTTCCCTTTTGGGCTCGTGAAAACACTTGCTCGGTCGTTCTGCAACCCCCCCCCCCACACCACCCCCACATCCCGACCCCTCTGCAGCACTCATCCAAACCTCTTTAAGCTTGGCATTGCCTCCATTTCTCTTGTGGCCTGTGTCTTTTCAGGGAATGCAGAGGAGGAGGCTATTTATCCCCTTGGGGCCTGTTCCATCATTCAATCAGATTATCCGTGAGTTCACTCCATTACGTCCATTAACTTGTAACCCGAGGGTCAGCTGCCCTTTCCGCAGAAAGTGAGCCACGAGCCTCTCGAGAAACACAATGAAAGGTCTGGCCTTTTACTAACAAACCAGAGTGGGGTGAATGAATCTGAAAACATCCCGACGAGGCTTGACCTTTGCACCCAAGGGGCAGTTGCGACCTCTCCTGCTGCGTTCAGTTCGACCTTGAATCCCGCGCCTCTGCCCTTGTGCTCCGACTGTCGTTGGCTTTTTTTCCCATTTCCAGCCGCTGTGATACGCACACCTTGCTGCTGCGAAGATTTCAAAAGCTAAAATCGATAGCCCTCTCAGATAAAGTGCATTACAGACAAGCAGACATAGCAGGCAATTCAAAGCAAGTTCCCCACAGGTTTACAACTGCCAGGGGGGCTTAATAAGCAAAAGAAATAAGAGCAGATGTCTTTGGACATTTTCCACTGATGTGGATTTCAGCAATTAAATGGCTATTAGGATGTTTGATGATAACGGAGTCCTTTTAGGTCAGCGTGGTTTGAACTTTGACTCTTGTCTGCCGTTCCAATGCAGCATGACCAGGAAATAGCTTAATGGATTAGCAACCCAGCCTCTTCCATCAAAGGGGGGAACTGTCAGCCCCAAACAGATGGGACAGGATGAAAATGAAGGCAAAGCAGCCAGTGCTCAGACCTGTCGGAGAAAGGAGTAGTTGTTTGAGCACATCTGTACGTTCTTTTGAGTGTTTGGGAGAGATAAGTGGCTTCGAGATCTGATGTGACTAAGGGATTAGCACGATGGGTGAACTGACACGGTCGAGCCGCCGAGGCGAGCTGACTCGAGTCTTCCGATTGCAGAAGTGTCACAGTGGAACCGACCAGCTCCTTAAACACCCGGGCACTCCTCTGTGTGAGCCGACCTTCCACAAGCAGGAGCCAAGAGAAGCAAGCGCAAAGCCTTCTCGCCGCTTCTGAATATGGAGCGCGGGACGGCACGGTGGCGCAGTGGATTAGCCCTGCTGCCTCACGGCGCCGAGGTCCCAGGTTCGGTCCCGGCTCTGGGTCACTGTCCATGTGGAGTTTGCACATTCTCCCCGTGTTTGCGTGGGTTTCGCCTCCACAACCCAAAAGATGCGCAGGGTCGATGGATTGGCCATGCAAACTTGCCCCTTAATTGGAAACAATGAATTGGGTACTCTAAATTTATTTTTAAAAAGAATATGGAGAGCAAAGGTTTCTCCATTTCTCCACCGGGGCAGGATTTTCTGCCCTCTCCCGCTGCCGGGATCTTCCGGACCCACCGAAGGTGACCCCCCCCCCCCCCCCCCCCCATCTAAAGCCAGGCCACAAAGAACAGAACCCCCCAAAAAACACCAAAAACAGGATGGGGAGGGGGGGGGGGGGCAAAGGGGCCAATTGACAGTGGGTAGAGGAGGGGAAGGGGAAGAAGAAAGCTCCCAATGTATGATGTAAGACCCAAGAATATATCTTAAAGCAACATAGGGGGGGGGGGGCACGGAGGGAAACAAGGTGGGGGGGCAAAATCAACGGTAAGGTGATGGTCTATTGTAGCCGATGCACATACACTTGTCTCTTGTACAGTGTATAAAATGAATCATGGCAATAAAAACATTCTCAAAAGGCTGGGGGAAGGGACAGGCAGTTGGGGAGTAAGAGCAGTTGGGGTTTGTTCATTTTCAATGTCTGGTTTTTGTAAATTGCATTTGGTCTGCATTTGTTTATTTTGTAGTGTTTAAAATGAAAAACTCTAATAAAAACAGCTAAAAAATACATGGCTGGTAAAACAACATTTTCTTCACCAGAGGCAACTGAAATATTAAACTATAGAGAAGAGGTTTCCCATTTAACTTATGGCACTACAGAAAATCTCCCTCTCAGGTTGTATGACCCTTAAGTAGACCGCTCAACCTCCAGGAACTGGTCTAAAATTGTCAGCTCCCAATGGCTTCCTTCCTTTTCACTTTTCCCCTCTTGTACCTCCTGATCGCAGAAATGATTTCACTGTGACGATTACACTTGCCGCTATCCCAAGCTGTGAAAATCTTCCAGCCTCCTTTAAAGGCTCAGAAACCTGGGGCTGGATTCTCCAATTCCCGATGCCGAAATCGCGTCTGGCAAAGGGGCGGAGAATCCCCGATGAGGCTAAAAGCGAAGGCGGCGCCGCTTTCGCGATGCTCCATCCCCTGAAAGAGGTAAGCCGCACGCTGTATCCACGGCCTCAGGCCATCGCCTGTGGCCCACCCCACGATGCTCCATCGCTGACCATCCGAGTTCCCGGTGGAGTGGGACTTTCATGGGACTTAGCATGGTGGCTGTGGACTCGGTCTGGCGCCGCCACAGTTGGGGAAGGCTCGATCCGCGGGCAGAGGGGGCTTCATTCAGGGCAGGGCACTGTGGGGTGGCTGACCCATGCGCTCGAGCGGCCGAAGTGGCGGGCGGGACACTATTTTTGCAATCCAGGTTCCCGGGCTGAGTCCGCCATGAAGCACGGCGCGGCCACGGACCCGGCAATGCCCCAGGGCGTATCAGCAGCGAGAGCCGGGAGCTCCACGCTCCCTCTCTGCTAGCCCCACCCCCCACCCGGAGAAGGGATTTGGTGGCGTAAAACACCACTGTTTTCACGCCGTCGTGGGGACTTAGTCTCCCAAACGGAGAATCCAGCCCCTGGTCTCTTCAGTCTGAGCATACATTTCCACCTACATTTTGGGTGGTCAGAACTTTCTCTGCTTTATGTGCAGGACTGGCTCGCTCACTCTCTGGTTCTTTGCTTCTCAATTCATGGTAGGCCACACCAGTTGTTGTCTGACTATGATCTATTCTTTGATTTGCAGAGAAGCCTGAAACCTGACCTCAGAAATGGTTTCCTCTTGCCCAGGGCAATATGAAACACATTAACCTTGCATTGTGAAAGTAAGGCTAATTAGCTTTCTTTAATTCCCTCTCATCTTCGAAGTAAATGGACCAATGCAGCGAGACTGGGTATGACCCGAAACCAACGACACCTTTCTGGGACTTCAGACGACTCAAAGTCTACTCATGGTACACTCAGAGGCTGCTGTCCTTGTCTCCTAGCATAAATACCGCGCACCATCTTCTCGGTAAAACAATTTTATCTTTCCTTTGATGTTCATTAACCAAACCACCCAGTCTCACTGCCAGGCAGACTGGTCACATGATCCTCTTTCATTTCCCCTATGTTTGAAGATAAAGTCCCAAAACATAATAATCTTATATAAACTTCGTAATTGTAACACCAGGTTCAGTAAATGTCTAAGTATTTGACATGCCTTTGAGATTCGCTCCCATTGTGAAATATCTGCCAGGCCAACCCCTAACCAACTAAACTTGTTAAAGAATCATATTTAAATTACCCAAGCTGAGGCCAGCTCAGCTGCCAGGCAGATTATACATCATGCTGGAAGTACTGATATCTAATGTGATTCGAAAAGACCATCATGACTCTGCTTTTAAAATCATCAGATATTTTATTCGCTGAGGAATAGCTCGCTGTGTTACAAAGAACAACTGCAATAAAGTACGCTGGCTTGTTTGACCCTCAGCACTTGCAATAAAGTAGGATTATACATGATTTTGTATGTCATGCGTAGCTTAATACATGTCAAATCGTACAGCAGCAATTGAACCTTTGGTAGGATAACTATGCGGGGGAATGAACTGGCAGTGTGCCACGGGTCTCAGATGAACACAAGAAGTCTATTTTTCAGAATCTTGCCAATCAAACCTGGATTCCCATGGTATTCCTTCCTCCGCATTCCGGAGCTGTGACTGCAAAAGAAAAATCAGCACAGTTGTCGAAAGGGATACAAGTCAATCTGCGCTTGGGGGTGGGGGGGGGAGCAGGAGGATGTGCAGCTGCAAAATGTGGATAAAGGAGAGGGAAGTTTATGGCTTGGCAGTGGGCGCAAGGTGGTAACTCAGCCCAGACCAGCACCGATTTCAGAAGCCAAACTCCCCAGACCTCAAGAGAAGCCAGGTTGGGACCGCTCTGCTAAAGTGGCGATGAGGTGAGCCGTTGCTCGGTGTGAAACGTAACACAGTCGGTTGGGAGAACGCTCCCAAGCACTCTATTCGTCGATCACTCGATCCATAAAGGCAGCGCACTCAGTGCTACAAACTAGAACCTCTGCAGCTTCCACTCTACAATGGGTGGGTGGTCGGTCAACTGGATTCAAGAGAAGTCTGCAGGTCAAACCCTCTCGAACCTGATTTCCGATGTGTTTGGTCCCATTTACTTTGTGAAGTAACTCGCCAGTCACTTCGATAGGTCCAAACCAGGATCCTTTTATTGAGTCTCGTGCGGTAAGATGGTAATCTGATACAGAACACGTTATCATGGAGTCTTGCTACTCCTCTGGAACTGACACCGAGCACTGACCCATTACATGTACGTCTTATTACCCTCTCTATCTTCTTCTGAAGTTGGCCCGATGTGTCTCCCTGTATATGTGGGTCCCGGGTCACGTGACCTTGGTCTGAAGACCGCATGGTGTGTCTGTACCGCCACCTGCTGGTTGGAGGTTTGCTTACCATCCGACTCTGATATATCTCATCGGCCTATCACCGCAATTTCCAGAATTTATTTTCTTCATTGGATGTGGATGTGACTATTCTGGACAGCCTTTGTGGCCTTCAGTTCAGAAGGTGATGATGGGACTACTTCTTGAATGCAAGTTGAGTGGCTGGTCAGGCGATTTCAGGCAGCCAGTTAGGAGTCAACCACAGGACTACGAGTCTGGAGTCACACGCAGCCCCGACCAGGCAAGGGCCGCCTCAGATTACCTTCCTGTAACTTCAAGGCCACCATTCCGGATACCAGCTTTGTTTTCCAGATTGATTTAATTAATTAAATTTCCCAGTTGCCCTGATGGGATTTGAACATGTGGCTCTGGATCCGGCCTTCGAGGTTGCTAAATCCATAACTTAACCATTGCGAAGATTCAGGCTCATGCCCCCTGCTCAACGTCAAGAATTGGCCAGGGTTTATAATTGAGGCTTTGCTTGGTGCACTTGATAGAGACAAAGCACAAATCTCTCCTCTATTCACAGGTTTACAATCTCACAACAAGTGATGCACATGCCAACTCATCCTCCATGTTTGCTGTTGCATTGTTGCTCTCTGCATTCTCCTCCTTTTACAGGGACCACTGTGTGTGGCGTGAGTGTGGCATTACAGAGCACCTCGTACCTAAAAGGGATTTTCCTGCGACCCAATATCCAGCCCTCTGCTCCTTCCCAAGGGTCCGCTCAACCAGAACTCCAATCCTTCCCCATTGATGTTCACCCAGTGCCCTGCACTTGCTAGCCTACACCGACTGGCTCCCAATCTGGAGGAGGTGGGATGTCCTCGCCTGAGGATCAAAATCCTGGTGTGTGCGGACCACTGCTTTCAAGGGAGGTTGGACCCTGGAGGCGTGATTTGAGTTGCATTTTTCACAGGTTATGAAGATCTTCATAGAGTGGCAATTCTGGAATGACTTCAATGTGGTCAAAATCTATCAGAGTTCTTGCCTTCCGTCACAGGTCAGGAGGTGGGACATGAGCCTGGGAACCATGGTATTGGTGTCAATTCCAGTTCGCTTGGACATGTACAGCTCAATTTTCAACCATCCAGTTGTCAGTTTGGGAGAGGCAGTTGAACAGCAGAGCAAGAACCTCGGGATTCAGGGAAGAAGCCATGAAGTGAAGCCTGCGATCAATAACAGAGACTTGGAAGTTGACTCAAGCTTCCCAACGATGCCATCAGTTGTCTCGAACACAGCCCTCTTCAGCAGCCTTCCAACCCCCATATAGAGCTGGACAAACCTGCCAAGCCACAGCACCCTAACTTGTGCGGCAACTTGCCTTTGGTTGGGGGCACTTCGATCAGAGAACTGTGGGTTAAGCCTCAATCCTTCCTCAGCCATCTCTGTGAAGACAGATTAAATGCGAGATTTGCTCTCAAATCAATAGTCAGCACATTCGGTGTGCGTGAAGCTGTTGGAGAGGCTGTCTAGTTGCAGGTCCTTCTTCACCCTGTCCCCTGTGCGAAAAACACGCTCAGATCACTTCTGTCAATTCGCCTCTGAATAGAGGAAACATCAATCAGGTCACTTTGATATTCAGCTCTTTCCCGAAGAAAATAAACCTAAGGGCCTTGACTGTTCCTCGGGACTTAATTCCGCATCCCTGGAACAATTTCTTTCGTCCTTTCCCGTTCTATCCCAAGGGCGGTCACGGCTCTCAGCGACCGGACTGCCGTAGCCATAACTGTACCAACGCCCGCCTCAGACGGGTACAGCTTGGTTAATGTGTCCCCACCCCATCCTTCTGCAGCTGGAGTGGCATCACTCCATACCCGCTGCATTTACAGTCAGTGAATTCCCTGTTACAGATGATCTCTGCAGTACAATTGAATTTGCTGTGACTCCAGTTGTTGGATTCAGAACTTTGACCATCTGACCACAGACTCTGGCACCAATTTCAAGGACCAAATGTTTCCACCCAGTTCAGTGACACCTGGATGCAAGCGACACCTCTCTACCTAACTTCTGACCCTTATTATTCACTCAGGCGAAGAACGGCACGGATAGTTTTCGTGGAGTTGGCTCTCTTCACTGCCGTCTCAGACATAATGTGGAGATGCCGGAGTTGGACTGGGGTGAGCACAGTAAGAAGTCTTACAACACCAGGTTAAAGTCCGACAGGTTTGTTTCAAACACGAGCTTTCGGAGCGCAGCTCCTTCCTCAGGTCTGAGAAAGGAGCTGCGCTCTGAAAGCTCGTGTTTGAAACAAACCTGTTGGACTTTAACCTGGTGTTGTCAGACTTCTTACTGCTCTCAGACATATGAAGTGCATGGGCAAAGGGAAGAAAGTCAGGGGTGGATGAAAGCTCCTGATGAAAACGAGAGAAGGAGGCCACACATTTTAATGTTGCAGAATGTCCCAAAGAGCTCTGCCATTGGCGGCCATGACCTCAGCTGACGAAGCCCTGAGTCCTAAAATTCGTACCTCCGACCCCCCAACACCATGCCACCTCCACTAGGTCCAGAACCCACAACCTTCTGGCTGCCATACGCAGATGTAAACCCGGCATGCTTCGCAACCTGGTGCAGATGACAAGATGACCGCCACCCTAACCGCGCCGCCACCCTCGCCCCGCCCTCCAACCACCTGAGGGGAACATGACGAATAAGTAAGATTTATCAATTGTCTCAGAATAGTTTGAAATTGGTTCACGCACGTCAAATCGCCTCGAGGTGCAGTGACTGTTGCTGCGCGTGCAAGCCTCGCAGCTACTCTGCAGCTGAGCCTCAGATCGCTATGCGACAAGCTGGCTGTGAGTGGAATGTGGGCCACCCACACACTGGGAGACCCTGAAATTCTTCAGTGAATGGAACCACAAGATATTTAACGTCCGCGCAAACAGCTGGACAGGATTTCCCTTGCAATGCCGACCGACCCAGATGTTGTGCTTTTAGAATGATACCAATCGCTCCGAAGGGATTGGGTAAACATGTCGTGGGTTCACTTGTTAAGACGAGGTGCGCAAGAACAGTTACACGCGGCTTTTCACCTGGAAGACATCAGCGGCAGGGCTGTGTGTGCTGTGTTCCGCTCATAGGCCGAAGAGAAGCCGGGATTGGACACCGTGACACACTTCCCTTTCGGTGACGGCATGCTGCTGTCACTTCAGGGGCATATTGCAACACTGCAACCGACTCTACTGACAATGCTGCACTCTATCGGCAACGCACCAAAGTGTCACCAAGTTCAACTGGTGGGGGTGAGGGGGTGGGGGGGGGGGGGGGGGGGGGCACGCCGACAATCCCTGGCCTCCGGCCAAGAATGCGATGAAATGAATCGCTCTAACGAACGCCGTTCAACCTCAGAGTACAGCGAGATGGTTTGCTGACGGAGCGCTCATGCTTAAATGTAAGCAAGGAGCCAGCCTGCAGAGCTGAGATCAGCAAGGTTAATATGATTCCAAAATTTGGACGCATTGTCAAGGGCAGCTGCAAAATTCTAATGAACACTCAAGTGTGGTGAGTCGCCCTGACAACGGTCTCCAAGTGAATCTTTTTTCTTTGGTTTGAAAAAAAATGCCAGTTTCAGAATCATACTGCGTAATCCCATGCACAGCTCACTGGCTCGTCTTTCCAAAGGCAGAGGGATAAGGGACTTCCTGACAAGTTTAAATTGGAAAATTGGACGACGGTCGGTGATTATTATGTCAGCGGCGTGCGAATCACAGGGGTATGGGAGTCAAGCCGGACTCTGGCCTTCGCCTTTGATTTCCGCCCTTTCTACGTTGCCAAGGGGGAAGTAAAACGGTGAGGATTCTGGGAGCCCGAAGTGAGCACAGAAAACGTTGGAGGCCCTCAGCGTTTTGAGTTGGAGATCACTCCAGGTCGACGGGCTTGTTGAGTCAGAGCTGGGAAAACACTGACAGTGTAACGCAGTGGAGAGAGGCAGGGAAAGAAGGAATCAAGAGGAAGGAACACAGAAGGGAAGGTCTGTGACAGGGCGGAAGGCGGGGCCGGGGGGGGGGGGGGGGGGGGGGATCAAATGACAAAAAGGATGACGGTGCGGGATAAACCGTTGGGAATAGTGGGGCGATGAAGGAACCAAACGCGCAGAGAAATGTACTAAACGGCAAAGGTAGGCAGATCTGCATTGATACAGTGCCCATCACAACCCTAGGACACGCTCTTGTTTGCAGTTATGTATCTGCGAATATATTCTTGCTGGTTTAGCATCACGTGATGTGCAGCAACACCAGCAGTGTGTTTGCTCGGGGTTCAAGCAGATGACCAGTTTGACTGTTTCAGCAACACTCTGAATGAACCTCTGGTCATGTTTGGGCTCCTCCATTCATTTTCTCTTTGTGGCAATAAAGAAATATACCAGGAGGTGAAACTGGCGACGAGAATAGAGGCAGAACGATCGGGGGAAAGATTTTCGTCGGCTCATTGTGGGACGGCATCGGGAGCGAGGGATGATTCTTGGTGCCGGGCGCGCGCACACACACACACGCAGGCATTGGGAGAAGCACTGCCGTCGACGTGAAGGTTCGGCAGAAGTTTACGACAGCAGCTGTGAGTAAGAAGACCAACAGTCGGAGAAGACTGGAGTGGGGACTGGGCAGCAGTGGCCACACACGTGGCGGAGCTGCGTGGGCTGCGGGGGAATGGGGATCTGCACGGGACACTACTGGGTAGACTATTCGAACACTCAGGCAAAGAGGGAAAGGTTTCCTCGTTGCTTGTTCAAGGGATTGTTGGTGCCATACTTTCCAACGCAGTCGGAAAGAAGTCCGGGATCCAAAAGAAATGGCGGGAAAACAGGCGCCATGCAAGCCGTTTGATGAGGATTATGAAACATGGAATTCATATGAACAAAGATTCCAATTGTTTTTTAGTAGCTAATCAGACACTCATCAGGTCACAATATTTCTTAGCTCAGTTGGCCGTAATGTAACAGAACCTTGTTCACCCGGCAAATCCAGGAAGGAAGTCCTTCAGTGAATTAATGAAAATCCGAGAGGGACATTGTTCTCCTGAACCGTTGTTGATCGCATAAAGGTTTTGGTTCTATCAGCGTCATCAGGGAGAAAGCAAAAGTATTTTACATCTTGGCAGTGTCTTTCAGAAGATTACCTGGATATTGTGAATTTGCTACAGCACTTGATAACACTCTTCGCGACAGGCTAGTTTGTGGGTTATTCAGCGAAGCAATTCAGAGCAAACTGCAATTGATTCAACTCTGAAAGCTTCTGTGGAATGATGTGAGAGACGCTTTGCAGGTAGGCACTGGAATTGAGATCCACAAAATGGCTACTTCAAGGGACAGGGCTGCAAAGAAGCAACCATGTCCCGTTGTACACAGGTTGGACACCGCGAGGGAATTCTGAAGTGAATCATGCAAGAACTGTGGGCCAGAAGGGCCATATTGCCAAGGCGTGTTGGGCTCAGGAAATTTCCAAGATTGTGCAAGAAGAACATTATAACAGTCGAGTGGTGTCTACAAATTAGTGGAACTACCTCACTCCAAAGACAGTGAAACCAAGCGACTGCTTCAGCTGGGTGTCTTGTCAATGCCTGCGATCAACAACATTTTTGAGCACACCCAAAACCTGAAGATCAGAGTGGATACGATTGCAGCAATATCGCTAATCCCTGAGACAATATGTCATCAAATGCTGAGGCATCTCCCTTTAATACCGTCAAATGTGACCCTACGGATGTACACTGAAGAGGTTGGACCATTAAAAGGATGCATTGTGGTGAAAGTAGAACAAAAGGACAGGCGGTGAAGGTGCCCATTCACATTGGCCGTGGAAACGTTCCTGCCCCATTTGGCAAGAGCATGGTTGGCTAGGATTAGGCTGAAGTGGGAAACAATCAATTTGTGGATTCAAGGAGCAACTTGCAACAACTTCTCTGTGACTGGAGTTGAGCTGCACCTAAAAATCAAGCATGACAGCACACCCAAATGTCTCAGAGCTAGAACCGCACCACACACCATTAGGCCCAAAGTTGAAGAACAATAAAGTTTAGTACAAACAGGATCTTTGCACACAGATCATTATCGACTGCTGCTGATTGACGATTTGTTTGCTGGACTTCCTGGAGGACAGAAATTCACAAACATTGATCTTTCACAGGCGTATCTGCAGATGAATGTGACACCGAATCATAGCCTCTACTCATCCCAGTGACGCACAAGGGTCAGTTTCATGACAGAAGACTTCCTTTTGGAATAACATCTGCGCCTGCTCTTTTTCAAAGATCCATGGATCAAATTCCAAGTGGTTTGAGTGGAGTGCTCTGTTATTTAGATGACGCACTCACCCCCGGTTCGAGTGAACAGGGGCACTTGGAGAATTTGGAAACTACCCTAAAGTGAACAAAGTACAGCATAGGATCAGGCCCTCCAAGCCTGCGCCGACCATGCTGCCCGTCTAAACTAAAATCTTCTACACTTCCGGGGTCCGTATCCCTTTATTCCCATCCTATTCATGTATTTGCCCCTTAAACATCACTATCGTCCCTGCTTCTACCACATCCTCCGGAGCGAGTTCCAGGCACCCACTACCCTCTGTGTAAAAAACTTGCCTTGTACATTTCTTCTAAACCTTGCCCCTCGCATCTTAAACCTATGCCCCCTAGTAATTGACCCCTCTACCCTAGGAAAAAGTCTCTGAGTATCCACCCTGTCTTTGCCCCTCATAATTTTGTAGACCTCCATCAGGTTGCCCCCTCAACCTCCGTCGTTCCAGTGAGAACAAACCACGTTTATTCAACCTCTCCTCATAGCTAATGCCTTCCATACCAGGCAACATCCTGGTAAACCTCTTCTGCACCCTCTCCAAAGTCTCCATATCCTTCTGGTAGTGTAGCGACCAGAATTGAACACTATACTCCAAGTGTGGCCTAACTAAGGTTCTATAAAGCTGCAACATGACTTGCCAATTCTTATACTCAATGCCCTGGCCAATGGTTGCACTGAGTGAGACTGAAGAAGGAAAAGTGCGGCATGGAAGATGCGCTCGAAACATGTTCAGACAGGTTGGCTTTCCCCCTTCAAATTCTTCCAACTGGCTTGATGCAGAGCGGCCTCCTTCAAGGTACAGTCTCTGGAGTCAGCCATGTTTCAGTGTTCCTCAACTTAACTTTTCGTGCTCAAGTCTCTGGAGTCAGACTTTGAAGCTAACTCAGAGCTGAGACTGGGCTACCAACAGCTGGAAAAAAAAATGGCACTGAGGTATTGATCTAAAATGGCCCGATACCCCAAGCTACAGAGGTCCGAAGTTAAACAGGAGAACAAATCAGCTTGGGTTCCTCCCTCCTTCCGAGGTTTGACGACCGAAAAAACGAAACAAAACGGCCCCCGATCCCCCGTCTGACGGGGGCCAGCAGGCACGCAGCGTAGAGCATCCGGATAATAGCCGAGTGGCCACGCATACCGCCGGCCTGCAGTGGCTGCGCCGTGCAACATGGCACTGGCCGCCCGCAGTCCCGGCCCGCCAAATACTGACCCCCCCCTTTGGCCAGGCTCGCCACACCCGGGCCACCCCCACCAGTGCCCCCCCCACCCCCACCAGTGCCCCCCTCCCACCCTCACCAGTGCCCCCCCCACCCCCACCACTGCCCCCCTCCCACCCTCACCAGTGCCCCCCCCACCAGTGCCCCCCCACCCCCACTAGTGCCCCCCCACCCTCACCAGTGCCCCCCCCACCCCCACCACTGCCCCCCTCCCACCCTCACCAGTGCCCCCCCCACCAGTGCCCCCCCCACCCCCACTAGTGCCCCCCCACCCTCACCAGTGCCCCCCCACCCCCACCAGTGCCCCCTCACCAGTGCCCCCCCACCCCCACCAGTGCCCCCCCACCCCCACCAGTGCCCCCCCCACCAGTGCCCCCCACCCCCACCAGTGCCCCCCCCCCACCCCCCGCAATGTAAAGCAATGATTTTGACTCCAGTTGATGGCTCGCTCCAGAGTAACCACTGTCCGACACAGGAACCACCTCAAACCCTCAGCTGGATCCCTGCACATAAACCCCTTCCCGCAGGGCCAGCCAGCCGTTAGCTTCCAGCCATTGGCACCTCTTCTGAGCCCCTCTGCCATTTGGTGCGGAAACCCTCTGCTTGCTGCTTCATACTCCAGTCGAATAGTCTTTCCCAGCTGCTGATTCGCAGGGTGTGAGATGTAATTTTCCCGGATGAACTGTCAGTGCTGATGTTTGGAGCACTCGGCGTTTCCGCAGGGCGAACTCTCTCAGCCTCAAGTCTGTGATTCGGGAGCACACAGATCACAGGCTGCCGCACCAATGTTCTATCTCAGCCATGCGGAAAGAAATAATTATTGTATATATTCTGTTTTTGCCTTGCTGATTTTGTATCCTGTCCAAAGCCAATTACGCCGAGGCTTACTGTTGAGAGATTTATCCTCCCAACGACAAGAGATATTTACGATATAAATAGAACATTCAAACCGTTGTGCCACATTTCGAGCCGATCAGGACCATACAATGTGTGGAGCAGGTAAATAATAAGAAGTGGGCATCATTGAGAGAAAGTGGTGGTCAGGTTTTATATGTTTGTTCATGTTAATGGCATCTGGACAACTATGTCAGGGAAGGCAAATGCAGGACTGCACCTTTTTTTTAAATTTAGAGTACCCAATTAATTTTTCCCCAATTAAGGGGCAATTTAGTGATCCACTTACCCTGCACATCTTTGGGTTGTGGGTGTGTAACCCACGCAGGAACGGGGAGAAAGTGCAAACTCCACACGGACAGTGACCTGGGGCCGGGATCAAACCTGGGACCTCGGTGCCGTGATGCAGTAGTGCTAACCACTGCGCCACCATGCTGCCCTCGAACTATAGCTGTATAGTGTTGCTTTCAGATTACTTTGGCCTGTCATTCGGACATACCTGGAGACTGGGGAAATGGTTTGCACACACGTGGTGCGTGACATCCACAGCGCCGCCTGCTTTTTTTGGGCTATGTTCATGAATCGCACCCCCCCCCTCCCCCCCCACCTCACACCCAACCCCCTTGCCCAGATATGGAAATGATCCACATGCTTTAGTCGATAACCGGGTACAGACTGGCAGCAATTTAACGCGGGCCCTCAGTTGCATACCCCACCACTTGGAAAAACTTCCACAAGAGGAAGCCAACTGCACCTGAAATTACGCTGCAGAGATTGCAGTTCAAGTTTCTGCCAAAATGCATTTCCATAATGGCATGTCCAGACTGACTCTTACCAACTATTACCGATGCACCATAGAAAGCATCCTATCGGGCTGCAGCACAGCCTGGTATGGCAATTGCTTGGCCCAAGACCGCAAGATATTTCGGAGAGTCGCGAACACAGCCCAGTCCATCACACGAACCTGCCTCCCATCCATTGATTCCATCAACACCTCCCGCTGCCCGGTGAAAGCGGGCAGCATATTCAAAGACCCCTCACCCCTGGCTTATTCTCTCTTCCAACTTCTTCCATCGGGTAGAAGATACAGAAGTCTGAGAACACACACGAACAGATTCAAAAACAGCTTCTTCGCCGCTGTTACCAGACTCCTAAAAGACCCTCTTGTGGACTGACCTCATTAACACTGCAACCCTGTATGCTTCACCCGATGCCGGTGTCTATGTATTTACACTGTAGACCTGGTGTTGCCTTATTATGTATTTTCTTCTTATTTTATTTTATGTTTATGTACTAACTGATCTGTTTGAGCTGCTCACAGAAAAATACTTTTCACTGTACCTTGGTACATGTGACAACAAACAAATCCAATCCAATCATTCCATGAACACAATTGGCCGGCAGAGCAGGATGCAATGGTTTATTTTCTTCAGTTGTTCCATAAAAAGACTATTCCTTGATGTCTTCAATCTGCTGCCTTGCTACGGAATGCAGCTGAAACTGGGGTTCTTACAAAAAGGTAAGGTATCCACTCCTCCACCTGTAATTGACCTGATTGAAAATCACTTGAAATGCCTTAAAAGTTCGACGCTGAAACATTGACGAGCTTCATGACCGAGCTCCTCAGTGATGTAAACACATCTTGAGCATAAACGTTGTAAATTTGTGCCCATTCAAAATGAGGATATTCCCGATCTGGTACAATCGGCAGTTTCACACAAGGTAGACCTGGGAGGCATGGCCTGTCTTACTGGGTGGGACACAATCCTGGCAAGTTGGATCTTAAGCCAAAGCACAATGTTATAAGTTGTGGGGTTATGGGCGGTGGGGGGGGGGGGGGGGGGGAGGGGGGGGGGGGGAGGGGGGGGGGGAGAGGAGCATTTGGATGGTCACTCAGAAATACAGAGGCCCCTACGTGCACTGTTTATTTCTTTATTTTTTTAAATTTAGAATACCCAATTCATTTTTTCCTATTAAGGGGCAATTTAGCGTGGCCAATCCACCTAACCTGCACAATTTTGGGTTGTGGGGGCGAAACCCACGCAGACACGGGGAGAATGTGCAAACACCACACAGACAGTGACCCAGAGCCGGGATCGAACCTGGGACCTCAGCGTCGTCAGGCAGCAATGCTAACCATTGTGCCACCGTGCTGCCCTGCGTGCACTGTTTATGAACAAGATTACGATGTTGTTGAGTGGATGGGATGCATGCCTGTTGGTGAAGTTAAAACTCAGACACAGCAGCTTTCTTTGCTGGCGAGAGGTTATTGTCTTCGTTCACAATCAACGCGCCTAGTGTCCCGGCCATCCCCATTGTCTCCGGGTTGAGCCGTGTCTCAAATTTAAAAAAATTCTCTTCCTTGTTTCCAAACCCCGCCATCGCCCCGCTGACTCCATATCGCACCCCCGTGCGGCCATTCGTGCCTGTGTGTATGTCTACCCTGTCAAACCATAATAAACCAGTTTTCAAGTTGGTTGCTTGGTTTTCTTTTTTCCATGTGGCGCACTCTCCGTTCTGTCCCGCGAAGGAATGACGGTCTGGCCATGAGCATGGGACTGCAGGTCTACCAAACTGAACAAAGTTAAGTTGGAGAAGCTGCCAGCAAGCCAGGGTTGGAACTCTCTGGCTGTTTGTTGGCGGCTGAATTCTCTGGTCCCTCCGGCAGCTCACCCCCCTCCCACGGGTTTCCCGGCAGCGTGGGGTGGCTTCAATGGGCAATCCCATTGACAAGCAGCGGGAGCAGAGAATCCCGCTGCCTGGAAACGGCGCGCCGCAGAGAAACATGCTGTTGGGAAAGGCCCCCCCCCCCCCCCGGCGATTCTCTGCCCTCAACGGGCCGAGTGCCCGCCGAGTCCTGCTGGCATGGTTCTAATGTGGTTCCACCCGGCGGGAGCTCAGAGTCGCGGCTGATGTGGGTGTTATGGTGGGGGGGTGGGGCGGGCGTGGGGGTCGGACACCGGGGGCGCCTCGACTCGGGCAGCCGCGATTGGGGGCCACCGATCGGCGGACCATAGTGATCCTGGAGCGACCTCTGCGCGGCTCCGGCATGTGGCCATCGCCTGCGCCGATGTGGGTCGCCGCGGACATGCGCGGATCCGCTTGTGGCTGCCGTGCCCATGCCCGGCCGCACGGTCTGTCCACGGTCTGCCCAGCAGGGCCCCGCCGGCAGCCAGAGCACCCTGAACGTTCGAGTGACTCTCGCCCTTTTTCCGACGGGTGTGGGGACTTAGTCCCCCAAAGGGAGAACCCCGCCCTTGGTTTTCAAATTCCAGCCTGATTGAAAACGCTGCTTGCCACCCCCCTCCCAATAGGCGACGGGTGTCAAATCTGGTTTGACAGCGCTTCTGTAGTACATCTGGGATGGCTCACGATATTAAAGGCGTTACACAAATGCAAGCTGACGTTATTTTTGGACTTTAAACATCACAGGAGTGAAATGGTATTCAACTTTCCTGCGAGAGGTTTCTTTCCGAAACAAAACAAAAAAATCACGCTGCTTTGGACCCTTTGTGATTCACAGTTCTGGGGACATCAGAATTGGCATTGGTATTGCATGAACAATTTTTGATCATGAGCAATGAGCATTGCGGGCAGGGGGTTCTCTTTTCTGAATTCAGGAACACTCTGTAAACTGCTGAAATAATATCAGTGAGACGTTTTTCTTCACGGCTTTTCTTGAGGTTTATTCACCCCTAAAAGTCTTGGGCTACAACATCATCGGGGAAACAAATATGTCTTGTGCAAAGGTATTAAAAGCAGATCACGGTGGACCAAAACCTTTTTCCTGGAGGCAGAACCCGCCAAGCCTCTGACCAGATAGGTGAAGGGCGGTGTAGTGATCTCTGAATATCAATACACATGATCAATCTATGAAATGCTCGGACAGGCAATTGAACACTAGATGTCTCACGATCAGGACCTATAGAAATAGCTTCCCCGCTCTTTCTGAAGGAGTGTGTATCAGGAGGGCAGAGAAAACAGACATAGGAAAGCTAGAGAGATAGAAGAAGTTACTTGTTATCAAAGCGTTGTATTGCATAATTTAATTACTTATCTCTACAATTGTTTCTTTATTTTGCTAGTTGAGTATTAAGTAAAAGAACTGACAATATTTATTTATATTACTCAATAAATGAGTTTATATTTAAAAGAAGACTATTACTCATTTCAACAACTCGGCTGGTTCAAGAAAGTAATATATATACTACATCAGGTAATATAACGGGCGGGATGGAAGATATTTGATTGGATAATTCATGGGGTATAGGCTCAAAGGTGTGGGACACTCCCAGAGTCATTGGACCAAGAGGGACGTTGGGCGCAACAGGTTAAACCCACGTGGGAACACACAGAATGAGGAATGAACGATGCTGATGGTCCAAAGGCAATAATGGGGAATGTCGCTCTTACTTATACTTTGTAAACTGCTGCGTTAATCCTGAGTGCACCAACTCTCACTGAAGGTGAAAGAAATCACAACCATTACATTACAAGTCAGCTTCAAACTACTGTTGTGCCAAAGGAGCATTCAAAGTATTTCTTGCAATGGTCTTCCTGGTAACTGATGCTGCATTTATACAGTATTGCCCTCATCTGGTGCCTTTATAACCCAAAATGTAACATGTTAAATTTATATCAGACTTTTAATCTTATTCCCAAGTTCCAATCTGGAGGTCGAATTGATTGGTATTTAAACCTTTCATCGGAGTGAGCAATTTGCCTGAATCTTCAAGTTCGCCATTACTTTTCTAACAATGCTTTGGCTTTCCCCGCAGAAACAAATTGCTCTCTGTGGTGGTTAGTTTCGATTTTACTTGTGGGACGGAGGCAATATCAACTCAGCTAGGTATCAGAAATGTCTAGCCTTTTCAGGCAAATGTCACTATGGAGAGACTGTCAATGCTTCTGGAGATGCAGGTTCCTGATAGATGCAGACAGACTCACACATGCACACAGATATGCCAAGCACAAACCCTGATGTTCCTCCAGCCATGTTCCTGGTCTTGGACTGTTAGCTGCTTAAACATCCATCGTCCACGTTCTTCGAGCCTGTCAGTCATTAAGTGGAACCTGCCAAATGTGCTCTCTGTTTCTATCAGTCAGTCATTCCTGTGGTCCCAGTCCATCAAGCAGCCAACAGGCGTACCATCATCAATCTCAGTCATTTGGAGACATGCTCTTGTGTTCATAATCTAGTTCTTAAGTCAGTCTTCGCTTCTCTTCTATTGCCTCAGTTCAATGTCAAACTCATCATGAAGTCCTGTTCTAAACGCGGCAACATATCAATATCTGTTAGTGTCAAGACAAGATGGGGGATTTGGACAGATCCAGCAGGCTAGGTGTGCAGAAGCGGCTTTGTACAAGGACTGAGGAATCCCAAGGGAAGTCGAGTGGAAATTCTTTGGTCAAAGGCAATGGAGTTGTGGAAAATGTTAGCAGGGAGGTGGACAGGGTGATAGATTCAAGATAGACAATTTGACACATTTCTGTAAAAAGGACAGAGATAAGATGGGAAAATGGATAAGAAAAAAGGTATAGGTTCGGTGGCCAATTAACTTTACCACTTCCAAATACATGGGTATACAATAACTTCAATGAATGTCATCACGCGCCAGCAATGGATTCATTGGTAGCACGCTTTCCATTGATCCCTGCACTAGGTTAAGTCAACCAATCTCACGTAAACCAATAATGGGGCACTGCAATCAATCTCAGAGACCTGTGGACTGGGGGAAGAAAGTCATCTGGGATTCCTGCTCGTTGGCCACTGTCCAGTTACCCCCACTGCCTTTTAAGAAGATGATGGTGAACTGTATTGTTGAACCACTGTAGTCCAAGTGGTGTAGGTACACCACTGCACTGTTAGGGAAGGATTTAACGTGGACAAGTGTGTGGACATGCGTTTTGATCGGAAAAATGGCTGAGGCGACTATCTAAATGGGGAGAGACTTCAGGGAGCTCCGTTCCAGAGGGATCAGGGTGTCCTTGTGCATGAGTCACAGAAAACGAGCATGGCAGTTCAGCAGGTAATAAAGAAAGTGAATGGAGTGTTAGCAGTTATAGCTCAAGGAATAGAGTATAAAGCTAAGAAAATGTTGTAACTATACAAGGAATTGATGAGACCGCACGTGGAATATTGGGCACAGTTCTGGTCCCCTTATTTGAGGAAATATGCAGTGGCATTGGAGGCAGTTCAGAGGAGGTTGATTCCAGAGATGAAGGCCGGGATTCTCCGACCCTGCTCCGGTTCGGAGAATCCCCGGGATGAGGCGTGAATCCCGCCCCACATCCCCGATGACAGCTTCCTTACTCTCCGGCCCCGATGGGCCGAGTGGCCGTCAGGTTTTGCCCAGTCCTGCCGGTGTAAATTACTCACCTCACACATGGCGAGAATCCATCCCGAACAGTTGAGGCACATACACTCTGGAGTTCAGAACAATGGACGGTGGGGGGGGGGGGGTCAAATTGAGGTGTCCAAGATGATAAAAGGTGTGGATAATGTAGACGTGGAGAAGATGCTCCCTCTTGTGGAGCATCCTAGAACGAAAAGTCATAGTCTTCGGATAAGAGGTGGCAAATTTAAAACCGAGTTGAGGAGAAACTACTTCTCCCAAAGGGTTGTGAATGTGTGGAATTTGCTACACCAGAGTGCAGTGGATGCTGGGACAGTGAGTAAATTTAAGGAGGAGTCAGACAGATTTTTAATTGGTCGTGGGTTGAAGGGTTATAGAGAATGGGCAGGGTGGTGGAGTTAAGGCCAAGATGAGATCAGTCATGATCGAATGGTGAAACAGACTTGATGGGCAGAATGGCCTAATTCTGCTCCTATACCTTATGAACTTATGATTACCGGGGTTTCGACCCAGCAACAGTGATATATTTCCAAGTCAGGATTCGGAGTGACTCGGATGGGAACTTCCAGGTGGCAGTGTTCCCATGAATCTGCTGCCCTTGTCATTCTGGGCAATAGTGGTCGCGGGTTTGGAGTGTTCTGCCTGTGGAGCATTAGTAGAGGTGTTGCAGTGCTCTTGTAGATGGTACGCACGGCTGCCGCTGTACGTCGATGGTGGAGGGAGTCCATGCTTGTGGAAGGGGCGCCGATCAAATGGACTAGTGGTGTCAAGCTTCTCAAGTGTTGCTGGAGTGGCACTCATCCAGCAAGGAGAGAGTATTCCACCACACTTTTGACTGGTACTTTTCGGAGTGGGATGAGGAGAAATGTCTTCATTCGTTGAAGAATGTTTGCCATTGTCCACTCCAAATCGCTGTGAATACTCAGCCGTGGAGTAGATTTAAGGCTCAGACCAATAGATCTGTGGCTATGAAAGAGAATTAAGGAATATGGGAATAGCGCAGAAAGGCGTTGTTAAGTTAAAGCCCTCCCATTGTTCAAGGTTGCGCTGAAGATCGTCCATCGCAACTGCAGGGCCGTTAGCTTTGACAGAGAATGATCACTCTTGTGATGGAGACTGGGTTGACCCAGTAAAGCGCGACAAAAGAAACCAAGATGTGTGCCAGGATTCCACATTGCAATTCGCTCTTACAAGAATTCAGGTGAGCGGATGGGAGAGCACAAATTTCCACATCAAACTCTCGATCCTGTGGAGCTTGTTGTGTGTTAAACGTGCAGGGTGATTTTCAGGGGTCACCAACTGCTCCAAGTAGGAGAGGAGATGGAGCTGATCAACAATTGTGGCCATGCTAAATTGCCCGTAGTGTAAGGTTAATGGGGGGATTGTTGGGTTACGGGTATACGGGTTACGTGGGTTTAAGTAGGGTGATCATTGCTCGGCACAACATCGAGGGCCGAAGGGCCTGTTCTGTGCTGTACTGTTCTATGTTCTATGTTCTATGTAAGGTCTGAATGCGAATTGTAAGGTCTGAAGGGAGGCCTGAAGGAGTTGTGTGTGTTAACTCCAGCTCTGGCCAACTGAGGGAGAAACCAGGGGCTGGATTCTCCCCCCCCCGACGCCCAAATTGCGTTTGGCGATGTGGCGGAGAATCGGTTTTGGTGTCGAGATCAGGAGCGGTGCTGGTTTTTAAATTCTCCGCCACCCGAAAATCGACGTACTGGTGGGGTGGGAACCTTGCGAGGCAGCTGCAGACTCAGTCCAGGGCTGCCATAGTCAGGGCAGGGCCGATCGACGGGAAGGACGGGCAATGTGGGCGGGCAGTCCGGAGCGCGCGAGTGGCAGATGCGGGGCACTACTTTGGCGGTTTAGGCTCCGCCATGGAGCACGGCGCTGGAGGCCGCTGCCGTGCGCATGTGCGGCCTCTGACCCGGAAGGGCTAGGGGTCGTAGCGGCCTCTGACCGGAAGTGCTGGGGGCCGTATCGGCCTCTGACCCGGAAGGGCTAGGGGTTGTAGCGGCCTCTGACCCGGAAGTGCTGGGGGCCGTATCGGCAGCGAGCTTTACGCCGGCTTGCTGCTAGCCCCCTGCAAGACGGTGAATCTGTGGCCTGTTGATGCCAGTTTTCCTCGTGTAAAAGATCACAGTTTTCATGACGGGGTGGGGACTTAGTCCCAAAAACGGAGAATCCAGCTCCAGCATTTGGAACTTCAGAAAAAACAGCGTCACAATAATTGACTACATCCCTCCAGCTACCTTGCAGAGAACACTTACTGGGGTATACCAGGTCCCCGTCGGGGTGGGTTTTCCTCCGGCGGCCTGCCATTGGCTGCCAGCAACATCTTTCGGTCCCCTCGATGTCAATGGTTATTTGTGTTGCTCGCCTGGGGCCCCAGCGGGGGGAGGTCATCATCGGCAGGGTCTTTGTCAGAATCTTATGTTTTTCAGATGTGATGGGATGGACTCTGTAATGACAGGACTTCCTGCCTTTATTTATGCAATTAGGCAATGTGTGCTCTCGAGATTGAACTTGGAGTGAAGAGTTAAGGTGCATCAGCCCAGTAGCTGACTATGTTACACTTTGGTGGCTTCTCCCAGCAGTTCGTGCAATGAACAGGAGTTTGCTGCAGGAGGCACCCCTCAAGCATAAACGTAACAGGGAGTAGATTTATTGCCTTTACTTTAGCTTCAGAGTTTCATCAATTTAAAAGCCACTCCTTGAAGTCATTACTTTAATCGGTCCTTTTCTCCAGGAACGGTACACGCAACTTTGTTGACCGTGGTCCAACCATATTTCCCTTGCTGCTGGCCTTGGCGAAAAATGTTGGTGGGGGCGTGAAGCAAGATCACAATCTTGTACTTGGATCTGCCAAAGTGAGCAACAGAAGGCGTCCGCAGTTTCTGCAAATGTCTGCAGTTCGTTTTGTGAAGCTCGAATTGGCCATATCTCCGACCCAGCAACAAGTTCAACCTTCTGGTTCATGAAGGAAGACTTGGATTCGTGCTGCATTTTTCCACAACCTGAGGACACCCCCAACGTGCTCTATGGCAAATTAAATGCTTCTGAAGTTGTCTTCATGTGGCAAAAACAGCAACCAATCTGCACACAGCAAGCCCCCATGAAAAACAATGTGAAAGCGACCAGAGAATCAGCGTTTAGTGACGTCGATTGAGGGATAAATATTGGCCAGCCCTCCAGAGAGGAACCCTTCGCTCTTCTTCGAAACAGTGCTGAGGGACGTCTTGCATTTCCACCCGGGGGAGCAGCAGGGACCAGTGCATCTCATTCAGAAGATGACGGGGCGGGATTCTCTGTCCCGCAGCCCCATTTCCCGGCGCGGCGCACCCCCCCAGCCGGCAGCGGGATTCTCCGTTCCCACAGCCGGCCAATGGGGTTTCCCATTGAGGGCCATCCCACGCCGCTGGGAAACGCGCGGACGTGGGTGCCGGTGGGGTGGAGGATCCCGCCGATGGAGACTCCCGCAGGATATTTCCAACAGTGCAGATCGTCAGACCTAGAGGCTGGCTTTCAGAGCTGCTGCGTGTAGGTTTAAGATGTTCTTTACACTTATTACAATCGCCACTGCGGCAGGTCGGATTTTTAACTCACGCACGTTAAATCCAGTCTCGCGCAAAGCCCACCGAGGAAGTTTGGGACTGCGAATTTAGTTGAACAGATCCAGCCGGCATCAGTACAAAAGTGACCCGTCATTCTGTCACAAATGTCCTGACAAAAAGAGCCATGCCACGCAGGGGAGAAAGCCTGTTACCCTGGCCCAGTCTGCACGGGTTGTTGAGTGACTCCAATCCCAACGAGCATAAAAATGGAAGAAATGAGAGCAAGAGTTGGCCATTCGGCCCTTCGAATGGGCCGCCATTCAACGGGATCACGCCTGATCAGTGACATTGAGTCCACCTCCCCACGCCACCAGCCTATCCCTGGTTCCCTTGGTCTCCCAAAATCTATCAGTCTCCCTCTTGAAGTCCGCTCGGTCACTGAACACACACGAGAGGATTCGAAGGTTCCCAACCCTGTGGGTGGACCAATTTTCCTCACCTCAGCCCGGAATGACCAACCCCTCCATTCTCTGACCTTGGCCCCGAATTCTTCACCCTCCAGCCAAGGGGAAGCCCACGCCATCCAGCATCCACCTGAGCAAGGGACTTAACGATTGAACGTGTTTCAACGTGATCGCCTCGCAATCTTCTGAATGCCAAGGAACATACATCGAGTGTAACCAATCTTTCCTCATAGGACCATCCCCTCATCTCAGGAATTGATCCGGTGCATCTGGGACCCGTACCCCGCAATTTAACTGCCCAGTTTGAGATTTTTAAGGCCTGCAGATTGCAGACGGAAGGGAAGTGGGGACGTTTCACATTTATGAATCACTGCAAACGTTTAAGTCAAGGGGAGGAGATGAATCTTAATTTCAACAGACTGGGAAGACACAGAGCACGAAGAGCAACCCGAGCGATGCCTTTGAACCCGAGGGGAAATGGGGCAAACAATAGCAAAAGCTGCACCAATTAAATGGTGAACAAGCATCAATACGGGATCAAGAATTTCAGATCAGGATTGTCCATCAAAACTCTCTCAGAGCTGGAGGGGGTGCTTCACACCGACAGGCGATGCACAAGAGACCATTTCTTCACCTACAGGGTTGAGAATTCTCTCTTCCAGAGACCTCTGCACCTTCAGTCGCCTGCCGAGCACGTTTCAGGACAAGTGATTGGCAGGTGTTCAGAGACAATGGGAAGAGGGACTAGGTTGTGGTGTGGGAAGATGGACTTGAAGTCACGGATCCGCCACCATCCCATTGAGCGGTATAGTAAGGGAGAGCGGGAAACAAGAGTCACCACGGGCCAGTGAGAAGATCTCAGTACATGGAAATTGAAGACAATAGGGGGGGCGGGGGGGAACACTGATTTCAAAAGTTTAATTGTGCCAAGTCAAGATGTGCTCCCTTCTCCACCCTTTCTTATCAGCATTGTTTTCTGAAGCTCCCTCTTCTTTCAGTATCACCACAAACCATCTGTAAGTCAATGTTGGGCCTTCAGCGTTCTCTGTGTAAACCCTTCGATTCGATTCCAGTCCATAACTCACTCCCAGATATCCATCGTTCCACCCAAAACCCTCAATTACTTTCCAGCCTGTTAATCGTTTGCAGATACCCATGGGTTCCGCAGATAAATCCCAGGCGTTCCCCACGGTTGAAGGGTCCGCCAGCAATTAATTCCCAGGCGTTCATTATTCCGCCAATAAATCAGACATCCGTTATTCTGGGTGTAAATTATCCGGGCCACTCGGTTAGATTGCAGCCTGTGCTCCGTTCAATGATGTCTGACAGCCGATGTGTAAAAGAATCTGAACTCCCCGATTAGATTTCAGCCTGTGACTCATGACTGCTCCTCATGCGGTGCCATTTCTCATACCGAGCTGACTGCAGCTCAATTCATTCCAACCTACCTCTGTCGCTTCGTGGAGTCCTGCACTCTGCTTTCCAATTTTGACAATCAGAGTGGCTGTGGGTGGGGGGGCGGTGAGGGAGGGAGGGGGGGGGGGGTGGGTGGCAGGGCACGATAGGAAATTAAAGCTTCAGTTGAAATACTTAATTCAACACAGCACCAAAAAAAAAAAAAGAAAACAGCTTTATTAAAAACCCCTGAGGGCAAAATACTGGATAGATGATATGAGATAACTAATTAAATGTCACGTTCGGTAGATTAGGCTGATGTGAATATAAATTTTCTCATTACATTTTATATTTGTCTTGGGATCCCAGTGGTGCTGGTAAGGTTATATTTATTGCCCGTCCCCAGTTGCACAGAGAAGCAAGACGTGAACCAGTGTGGCTCCCGTTGTGTTGGTGACTGTGATGAGGCGCAAGTTCCAAGCCAACGATGGCAGCGGAATGGTGTCCAGGTCAGGATTCGGAGGGCAACAAGAGGGCGATGGTGGCCCTGCCCTCTACTTTGACACGGTTGGGAGAGTTCGCTTGAGACGTGCAAGTTGGGAAATTGCGACCACAGTGCCCAGAATGATGCGGAAGGTAGTGATCGAATCCGGTTGGGGAAGGTCACCAATCGAGCACAACAGTTCAATCTGGATGTCAGCCCGTCTCTTGCGCGCGTTTTGGGACATCATTCGACAGCAACAGATCGTCTTGCATCCTCCGTGCCCGGTGGTGGTGGGCTGTTGCTAGTTTGCTCGTTGTTGCGACAAAGTGAACGAGCAAAACTCACTGTGTGACAAGGAGAGAAGTAGATAAATATTTTTTTCTGCCTGTGTTCAAACATTCCCATCAGAATTCATGCCTTAAGCACGAATGCATAAGTCGACAGCCCAGATGAATAGCCTTTGTCCATTCAGCCAATTAGAGAGATTTGGCACATGATCCATGGCTCAATGTCAACTGGCAAAAAACGTTTCCACAGCACAAGGTTGGGAAACGAATACACTATTTACAGATCATTAAAATAGAAATTCTAACCCTTTCAGAGGAAGGGTCATTTCTCAAAGAGAGAACAACATCAACACTACACAATCCCCCAACTCCTGCATTCCTTGAGGTTCGTAAGTCACGTTCGGTTCAAGGGCTCGTCAGTTTTCCTCTCCACCTTCACTCCAATCTCCTGGCTGTGGTATGGAGGCTGCTCTCAAGACATGACAGGAATAATGGTGCTTAAGTTGGCTTCACCATCCAAGGGAGGGAATATCACCTGAAGATCCCACTCCAGATCGCTCCGAAGTGGTCCCCGTTGGAAGGGAGTGCGGGTGGGCTGGCGGGCGTGAGATGAGGACATCATTCGTGGGAGTCAGTAGCAGTGATAATGTCACTGGAGACGTAATCCAGAGTCGCTTTGAGAACATGGTCCAAATCCCACCAGGAAAAATTATGGAATTTAAATTTGGTTGGTGAGAATCTGGAAGTGAAGCCAATTCTCGGGATGGTGACCGTGACAACCATCACTGTACGTTGCAAAAGGCCAGCTGGCTCACTGAAGTCCTTTGGGGAAGGGAAATCCTTATCCGGTCTGGCTGACATGTAACTCCAGATCCACAGTAACACGATAGACTCTCAACTGCCCCCTGGAATGGCCGAGCAAGCCACTGAGTTCAAGGGCAACTCAGAATGGACAATGAATTCTGGCCTTTATATCCATGAAACAATAAATTGTAAAGTTAATGGGTGTGTCTGTGAACACCCCACCCCACCCTCCCTCCCCAACCACCGGAAATGCGGCAACTATCCCACGACCCAATTCCGTGGACGAGGAAGGGAATGGTTTGATGGCTTTAACCATGCCCCTTCTTGGAAACACATGGACAAACACATAGCTTGAGTCTATGCCATTTGGACAAAGGGATTGAGAGCCTGGGCCGATTTAAAAACCTCTCCAAAGAAAATACTCCCTTGCATTGACGTAAAGTGAATAGCTAATGTGAATGCTGCTAACAATTTGAGGCCCATTCTTCCCCACAAAAGAAACCGCACTGTATAAGTTATCCATTCAAACTACAAGGCCTTGAGGTAAATGTGTCCCTTTGGCTCAAATGTTTCAGTAACTTTTCAAAGGTAAAGCGTGTCATGACAAGAAACAAGAATTCAAGGAATAATGCAGCTGACAGTTTAAGGTTTCTTTCACTGTCTAATTGCACATTTCAAATCTGGAGCATGTACACATAAATATGATTCACCTTTCTTCGCAAGGTTTTGACATTCTATTTTAGGACTCTGGTGTAGGGAGCAGTACCAGCTGGTGCACGACAAGAAAAACCAAAGGGAATTGTGAATGAGGAACTTAGCAGGGTCACTGACAAAAAAAAAAGCTGGGGAGAGGGTTTACGTGGCTAAGCATGGGTGCTTTCCAGGGAGCCTACCACCAAGCACGTTGGGCCAAATGGCCACCTGCTGTACTGTAACTTCCTGCAGTTCTGTGATTCGAAAGCAAAGCCGCCTGTTAGTAATCGCTCCTTAAGTTAGTGGATTATTAGGCGGGCGGCAGTTGGAAACAGGGGCCACCCTGCCCCACCATCCCGGGTGAACTTCCATCCCGGCTTGCCGTTGCCAACTGGGGCGAGCTCCCACTTCCGTGTTGCGAAGAAGCGTAAACGGGCCGTTTGCAACCCCGACAGGTGCGAGAGCGATGGCTGAAATGCTCTGCCACCTGCACGAGATGCTGGAGGCAGCCTCACCTGTCTCAAACACACGATGTTCGTGCGCTCGGCATCAGTTTTGTGGGAGCCGGAACAGCAGCAACTTACGCAATTGCGGAATGGTATTTTTTTTGGGAGGTCAAGTGGAAGCACTGCCTGGAGCTGTCAACATACTTCAGCAAATTTGCAGTCTTGTGCATGGCTTAGGAAAAGGGATGTCTGCTCTGAGAGATTTATCATTTTAGCTTTCAGGTCAGTGAGGTTGCCTTCAGAATATTTTCAGACTCAAATGCGGGCGGGGGGGAGACAGTGTGGGCGGGATTCCCGGGATTCCCACCCATTATTTTATCTGGTTCACGGAAAACCCTCAAAGCCGGGAATGGGCACAGCTGTGGCTGCCATCTGTGAGACGCACTGCAGCAATTCGCCGAGGTTTTTCAACCGGAACTTGGCAACATGACCACCTGCAAGTGCCCCTCCAGGCCACACGCCACCCTGACCTGGAAATATACTGCTGCTCCTTGACTATGACTGGATCAAAGTGCTGGAACTTCCCCACATACCACTGTGCAACAAAACTCCAAGGACCTCAGCCACTCAAAAAAGGCGGCTCGGCATCACCCTCTCCACATCAATTTGGGACAGGCAACATATGCCAGTCTTGCCAATGAAAACCACATCTCGTGAACAAATAGGCGGAAGCAAAAAGCGAATGACTGTGGATGCTGGAGTCTGAAACAAAAACTGAAAACACTGGAAAATCTAAGCAGGTCTGACAGCATCTGTGGAAAGAGAAGGGAGCTAACGTGGGTGACTTTAATGGGCTTTGACAAAGAGTTATCCCGGCTCGAAACATAGGGGCTGGTTCAGCACAGGGCTAAATAACTGGCTTTTAAAGCAGACCAAGGTAGGCCAGCAGCACGAGTTCAATTCCCGTATCGGCCTCCCTGAACAGGCGCCGGAATGTGACGACTAGGGGCTTTTCACAGCAACTTCATTTGAGGCCTACTTGTGACAATAAGCGATTTTCATTTCATTTTTTTCATTTTCAAACGTCTGCTCCACTTTACCTCCACAGATGCTGCCGGACCTGCTAAGATTGCCCAGTATTTTCTGTTTTTGTTTGAAATAGATGGAAGCGATGTCAACTCTTCTGCTACCCGAGCAGTCATAGCTGGTAAAGTGCTTCTTTGCAGCCTGCTGATCGAATTTGACCACGGTTTATTTCTACAACCTATCTTGGCCCATTGTCTCAAATATAGAACAGCAAAATTATGTTTTCTCATGTCCTACTGTTAGGAAAATGAGGGTAGTTTTAAGGAAATTATATTTGTATTGGTAAACGTTGGAAATTAGGTATAGTTTTAAGTGTGTTTAATTTGATGTTTCTGTGTCTGGGAGGGTGAAACCCATAGTTAGGTTCATGCTGGACAAAAGTGTTTGCATTAGTGGGGGTTGGTTAAGTTCCAACTGTGATTCTCCTGTGTGAAGAACAAATAAACCAGCAACCGGGCCCTTCTAAGGTAGAGAAGCTCTTCAGTTCCAGAAGGCTGAAGGTGCAATGTCGAGCTCAACTTTGCCAGAAGAAAAGCCATACCATGGAGTAATGGTTAAAAAAAACAGGTGCAGAGATCTGAAGAGCAGCTAGTGAAGGAAGCTAGGGAAATGAAGAGAAATTTCCAAGGATCCTGAGTTTAAAGGTACTAGAACGAAGCACTGTTCAGTGAAGACTGTTCAGTGAAGACATCACAGCTGAGAAGAAGGCTGAAAGGTGTCTGAAGTGATTTTCATGTTTGCGAGATTTTAGCACAGCCTGTGGAACGTGAGTTGAAATAACTATGGAAATCGGTGGCTGGATCTTGGCATTTGTGCAAAAGCAGTGGAGACAAAGGAAACCTGAAAGGGGGTGGCATCAGATTCTGGACTGGAATCGCTGCTAAAAGTGGAGAGGGTGCTTTGTTTGAAAGTGTCATTTGGCAAACCTGGTCTGGATTTCGGTTTGCGAATCGGTAAGGGAGAGCATCGTTCTGAGACAAGATTTTAAAGCATGTCTTTGGGACTGGAGTTTGAAAACTCTCACGTGATAATCATCTGGGGGAGGGGAAGGTGGGGGACTCTGAGCATAAATCCACAGACACCAACTTGGGTTCAGAGTGGAGAGTGTGTATTTGACCACAGTCACCTTGTGTGCTTAACAAGGACTTTTTCTGTTAATGAGGCCATTGTATGTTGAGGTGTACTTTCTAATCCATGTTAATCTTTAAATCTGTGTGTATTTGTTAAGCTGAGGGGGCTGGTAAAGGATTAATGTATTATAATCCAATTTTTCCATGTTTAATAAATGTTCTTTTCTTGTTGTTGTAACTGATCGGCAGTCCTGTGACTCTTTTCCTTCATAGTTTCTAAATAAAAGCAAGTTACAGTCTTTTGAGCCCATTCTGGGTTCTTCCCGTCCGGTTACACCACCAGCTGGGGCGGTAACACTATTTTGAAACCACCCTTCAGTTGGACGCAAGTCCCCTTGTCCTGTTGTCACTGACTGACCCACATCCTTGAACCTCATTATTTAGAATGGCTCCATCCGAGCCCCGTGCAGTCTTCACCTCTCCAAAGGGGAACCGTTCAGCTCTGCGGTACTGACCTGCATTCTATTCGCTGGCCCACCAAGCGTTCTAGCAGCTCTTTCACCGTTCCCATCTCGGCTGCGTAATTCCTCCCGCTGTATGGGTATTACAAATGCCAGTCTTGTCAGAAAGCTGGAAGGGACTTGCTAATAGTCACATTGACAGCATGAAGCCTATAATTATATACTTGTCCACACCTGTCAGTGGAATCACAGAGCTGAGTCCAAAACACTTTGGCAAAGCAACACAGGATGTTGTCCTGGTTTTCTGCTTCGAATAAAGGAGTTCATCCATACTCTGCTGCTCATATTCAAACTCACGCCCAGTCCCGTTTGCCCCATTACCCCCTTGTGCCCACCGGCCCTCGCACCTGGTTCACCAGCGCCTCGATTTTAAATTTCTCAATCTTGGGTTCAAACCTCCCCACATGGCCTCCAGTCCTCACATTTCCGCGGCCTTCCGCCAGCCCCACAACCTTCCGACATCCCAGCGTTCTTCCAACCTGGGCCTCCTGGGCGACCCCCTCCCACTTGCTTCAGCCCTGCCCGTGGCGGCTGTGCCTTCAGATGTCCAGCCCTTCAGCCGTGAAATCCCCTTCCAGAGCCTCTCCACCCCTCTCCCCTCCTTTGGGACTTTTCTTGAAACCAACCTCTCTGACCCACCTTTGGTCACCTGTTCAAACATCTCTTCAGGCGATGCAGTGTCAAAGTCTGTCTGATAACGTTCCCATCAAGTCCCCATGGAATTCGTTAATATTAATAATAATAATCTTTATTATTGTTCCAAGTAGGCTTACATTAACACTGCAATGAAGTTACTGTGAAAAGCCCCTAGTCGCCACATTCTGCCACCTGTTCGGGTACACAGAGGGAGAATTCAGAATGCCTAATTCACCTAACAAATGCGTCTTTCGGGACTTGTGGGAGGAAACCGGAGCACCCGGAGGAAACCCACGCAGACACGGGGAGAACGTGGAAACTCCGCACAGGCAGTGACCCAAGCAAGGAATCGAACCTGGGACCCTGGCGCTGTGAAGCAACAGTGCTAACCACTGTGCTCCGGCACCGTCCCAACTGTCTTGACCCAACTGTCAAAGGCTCGAATTCAATCAGCTGCAGCCGTCATGTGGAATCTGTTTGCTATTTCGTTTTGTAAAGGGGGGGGAGCAAACACACGCCCACCATAGCTTCTGAGTGGATGGAGGCCTGTGTAGAATTTCTCAATGTCACCATGAAGGCTGCTGAAGATTAATCTAACATTACAATCTCTGTTCTTCCATTAAGGCAATACGCCCAACCTCATTCATCAGGAGAGTTCAGTTCCAATCAACATAGGGGCCGGCAAGCAGAACATCAATGAATCCTTACCTATCGATGATACAGTGCAGAATAGACTTCCTCCTTGGCACCTGTACATGCTCAATAATATTTCACTAGCCAACACACCAGCAGCAGTTAAGGGATTGATGTATCGCAGAGTAAATGGACGCAGTTGTGATTTAGTTGGTTGATTTCTTCATCAGAGCACCCTTGTTCAGGCAATGTCAACTGGAATTCATTACCCTTATTTATCTGCTGAGCTCCGTGGGTTTCTGCATTAACTGGTATCAGATCATTGACTCGATCTCACAGCTTGGCTCTCTCTCACTCTCTCTCTCCTTCCCTGAGTGTACTGGGAGATAACTGTCTCAGGATTAATCTCCCTAAAACTCAGGACTCATGATCTCTAAACTTCCGATGCAATTGCAAGTGGAGACGGGGGAGGGAGGAACACAAGTGTTCTCCCCTCGGCTCAGGTACACCTGAGCTTGCTGCTGGTTCAGCTGATTAAAAAGCTCATCCATCCCTTCTCAGTGAGCTAAATCCAACCTGATAGGCCTTGGCCTCGTGGTACGTCTCCACCGCCAACTGCTGAGCAATTAACAGGTTTGATCATTTGAGTAAATATCCCATGGTATACGGTACAGGAACATTGCCAAACGTTCAGCACAGGAGAATCGCAAAGACACACGCAGGCCAAAGGCTCTCCTTCCGTCATTCAAAATGTTGCACAAGAGTCTCGTGCCTCGCTACCTCGAACCCTGTCCACCACCCATAAGTTTCAAGGCAGGAGCGTGATGGGACATTCGCGACTTGCCTTGGCGTGTGTAGCCACGGCGAAGGGAGGAGAAAGAACATGCTCTTTCCTAACGCCTGTAAAATACGCAATGTAGCAAATGTAAAATACGCAATGTAGCAAACGTGACAGCCAATTCAGATTCAGCAAGATCCCCCAAAAACAGCAATGCAATGGTGATAGATTTTCTCTTTCACTTGAGTTTGTTGGGGATAAATATTCACTGGCGCACCAGGGAAACCTCCTCCAGTTCTTTTTAGGAACCCGTCACAGGACGTTTTGTGCCCACCTGAGAGGGAGATAAAGCCTCAGTTTAATTTCCATCTGAGAAACAGAAAGCCTATTAGTGCAGCATTCTGTTCCAGTTTTGGTCACCTTACCTTTGGAAGGATATCATTGTCCTTGAGGGAGGGCAACAAAAGCTCATTAGACTTCTTCCCGGGATAGCGGGTCTGCCCAATGAAGATAATAATAATAATCTTTCTTATTGTCACAAGTAGGCTTACATTAACACTGCAATGACGTTACTGTGAAAATCCCCCAGTCACCACACTCCGGCGCCTGTTCGGGTACACGGTGGGAGAATTCAGAATGTCCAAATTACATCTTTCGGGACAAGTGATTGGGGAACTGGGCCTGTATTCTCTCGAGTTTTGAAGAATGAGGCGATCTCATTGAGACCGACAAAATGCTTAAAGAGATAGACAGGGTGCATGCAGGTACAAGATGGTTTTAGGCATCCCAACTGGGGGCACAATTTCACAATAAGGGGAAAGCCACTTAGGAACTTGATGAGGTGAAAGGTTTTTATGTAGAGGATTGTGAATCTTTGCAGTTCTCTACATCAGACGGCAACGGAAGCTCAGTAAGCTGAGGAACATGGAATCAGCAGCAGAAATAGGCAATTCAGTCCCTCGAGTCTGCTCTGCCATTCAATCAGATCATGCCTGATCTCTTCCTAGTCTCAAATCCACCTCCCCACCCGTTCCCTATATCCCTTTTTCTATCTAAAATATATCTATCTCCTTCTTGAAACCATTTAATGACTCCGATTCCACCACATTATGGGACAGCGAGTTCCACAAATTTACCACCCTCTGCGAGAAGTAGTGTTGCTCTATTAATAATGGTGGTGAACCACAAACCTTCCCTTATTTCGGTCAATTGACCACACAACCAGTTAGTTAGTTCAAAAGATGGTGTATTTACATACACAAGAGTTACCTCGACATGCAAACACAATATCTACTACGAATTAAACTACACCTATCAGATACAATAACTTATACCTAACTTCAGGGCGACCGGCACTGTGCAAATGGATAAGGCCTTTATCTGAATTTCACTTGGCTGGTTCGAAGAAAGTGGCTCTGTCTTTGCTGGGCTCATCCGTCAGATAGTGATCGTTGGTCTTGAACTTAGCTGGCTGTTCCTGCTGCAATTGAGCTGGCACAGGCCAGATCCAGAAGAGACAGAACATATGGCTGTGTTCTCTTTTATACCTCTGGGATTTCTTGCTCTTTGGGGCGGTCCTTACCCTTGGACCCAATTGTTCAACAGGGCTCTGATCACTGTCTTCGATTTTGGCCAATATAGCGGTCATTGACCTTGGCAGTTGGGCTTTCTGAGTAAAGGAGGTGGCGCCGATCAGTCTGTGGCTGTACCGGTTGCTTGATTGGAGTTCTATTGTCCTGCAAAAATGGGCCATTGAAAAGCAAACAAGCGGGGGTTTCGATCAGGTCTGGTTACCTGTGATTTCAGATACACGTAGGCTCTCCATCTGTCTGAGTCCTGGGCTGGCTGTAATTTCCATGGTCCTTTGCAGGTGGCCATCTTAGATGGCGATAGTAGTTCCCTCCTCATCTCAGTTTTAAATTTACCGCCTCTCAACCTAAATCCATGACCTCTCATTCTAGATTACCCCACAAGGGGGAACATTAGGTCCACATTTACTTTATCAAACCATTTTAGTATTTTATACACCTCGATCAGATCCCCTCTCATCCTTCTAAACTCCAGGGAGTATAAGCCCAAACTGTTTTCATCTCACCTCATACATCAACCCTTTCATCAATCTGGTAAACCTCCTCTGAACTGTCTCCAATGCCACAACATCCTTCCTCAAATACGGAGACCAAAACTGGACACAATACTACAGATGTGGTCTCACCAACATCCTATACAATTGCAACAACATTTCTCTACTTCTGTACTCTAGTTTTGTAATAAATGCGAACATTCCATTTGCCTTTTTAATGACATGCTGTACCTGAATACCGACTTTCTGTGATTCATGAACAAAGACGCCCAGATCCCTCTGCCCAGACGCATTTTGAATCTGCTTTCTATTCAGATAACAATTTGCCTTTCTATTATCTCTGCTTAAAGCAGAAATTGAGAGATTTCTAAATATGAAAGACAGAAAGGGATATGTGGACAGTGTGGGAAAAAGGCACTGAATTGGTCAATCAGCCACAATCACATTAAATGGAGGAGCAGACTCGATGGTCTAAATGGCCTAGTCCCGTATGTTATTTGGCTTACGTACAATGTTCCCATGCACTCCCTCATTGCTGCATTTGCTGTATCCACCAAACGTTTGTGTTTCTGGAGTGAGACTTGAACCCACAACTTTCTGACTCAGAGACAGTGAGTCACAGCTGGAACCACCAACAGTCAAGTAGCTCAATACTGTTGTGTTTTTATAGTGATACAAATTGGGTAAACACATGGGTTCACTTACTGAGACTGGGTATGTGGTAACATATATACAGAGACAGGAAGCTCAAAGAGCTGCAGAGATCCATGAAATCCCTGCAGAGCAGAAGGAGGCCATTCAGCCCATTGTGTCTGCACCAACTCCCCCCCCCCCTTAAAGAGCACCCTACCTAGGCCCACTCCACGGCCCTATCCCCATAACCCCATAACCCCACCTAGCCTGCACATCTTTAGACTGGGAGGAAACCGGAGCACCTGAAGGAAACTCACACAGACACAGGGAGAGCATGCAAACTCCACACACAGTCATCCAAGGCCGGAATCAAACCCGGGCCCCTGGCACAACGAGGCAGGGGTGCTGACCCCCGTGCCACCCTTGTCTGTGTGTGCTCTGCTTCAAAGCAAAAGTGAAACTAAAGCCTGATTGCGTGACACACTTCCATTCTAGTGACGACATGCTGCAATCACTTAAAGGCACGTTACTGCAGATACCATCCAGGGAGAGGAGTTTGCTTGTTTGGTTCCTTTGCCAATGAACTCCACATTCGTCCCCTCCATCACTGGTCCATCTATACATCTTTAACAATGAGAAGACTTACATTCGTACAGCGCCTCAAAAATGTTTCCAAGTGCTTTCCACCCAGTGAAGGACTTCTGAGGTGCAAGTCATTGTTGCAACACAGCAAAGATTGCCTCTTTTTTCTGAACATATTGATGAGTGCAAAGTCTCTCTGATTTTTTTCATGCCAATTTTGGAGACTGGCCCTCGCTGAAGTTAATTTCCCAAAACATGGGCCGTCATCTACTTCCTTCCCCAAGTGGCCACACATCATGCGTCAGCTTAGGTGATAAATGGCAGACGGCTATTTGACATGGAGGCCGGGGCACACCACTTGCTGGCCCTGACCTCACTCGATATCCAGGTATATGCATTCTCCAGTCGATTCACTGCACAGGGATCGTGATTGGGAATTTTCGCTCTTTGGCCGAGGGTCACTGATCCCAATTACAGCACCTCTACGTTGCTCTTGGCTAAGATCGACCAATTCCACAATGGCCAGGAATCTTTCGTGGCCTGTACATCTGGTGTTGCTGCTCCATGAACTGCCCATAAAGTGCTCTTGATCATTATATTTAACTGCAGAGGTTTCTGTTTTTTAAATTAACAAGGCACAAGTGTTAAAACTTTAACTTAGTACCGCTGTCAGAATAACATTTTCTGAGAGCTGCTGTTCTAATGAACCTTGGACCATTCTCCCCGGTGTACAGAATATTCTCCATGCTTTGATTCTCATTACACCTCATTAGTATGTACAAGCAAATGCACAAATCCTTCATCCCAGGTCCTTTGGACGTGTCAGTTGACCTTTTGCACATTAACCAGCTGCAGAATTTTAAAAACTGCGCTTTAAAAAAAAATACAGAATTTCCCTCCACTCTGGACCGAGATTAGGTTTTCAGTTTGGGAGGGCTGGTGCGACTAACAGTCAAGACGCCAATGACGCACCGTAGCACATGATGCCAGGGTCCCGGGTTCGATTCCCACTTGGGTCACTGTCTGCGCGTTCTCCCCGTGTGTGCGCGGGTTTCCTCCGAGGGCTCCGGTTTCCTCCCACAAATCAAGAAAGACGTGCTTGTTGGGTGAATTGGACATTCTGAATTCTACCTCCGTGTACCCGAACTGGCGCCGGAATGTGGCGACTAGGGGATTTTCACAGTAACTTCATTGCAGTGTCAATGTAAGCTGACTTGGGACAATGATGAAGATGATGTTTATTATTATTTTCCGAACTGAGACTATCACATTTACGTTCAAACTTTTCACATGCAGCAGCGTAACATCGGGCAAAGATCTCAGAAAGAAACTGCGTATATATATATATATATATTTCTTAAAAATCCCTCGGCATATTTCTGAATGGTGATCTGCTACAGCTTAAATCAGCTGAAGATGGGTTTGCCACAAAAGGTACAGATTTTCAATCAGTGTCAAATTCAAATTGGGTGAGTAACCCACTTTCAAATAAATGAAAATGACATTTAAATACCATACAGGACCACTTACTCGTTTCACTGTGTGCACCAGTCAGCGTCTTTGTCAATTAAAAATAATATTGAAAAGGTTTAAAAGTGCCAATTAGAGCTCTCGTGCATAAAAACAGGCTCTATTCTTCGGGTCTGCTTGAAGGGTGGCACAGTAGAAACTTGCAATGGCTATTGATTGATTCATCTTGGGGGCACAAGCAGGATTGACCTCGAGCCCAAAAGATCACAGGAACTCAATTTGCCCTGGGGGCAATTGGTGCTTGGAGATTGCTTGGTCTTTTGAGCTGGCTTGGCTGATTTTGTACAAACCGTACCGAGGGGAAATAAAACACCAGCTCAACTTCGCAGAAACTCCATCCAACTAACTTTTGCTGGGATACAGTTTCACCAGTCCGAACTGTCCTCCAGTGTATTCCCGGGCTGGCTGATCGCTCCCCATGCAGTCAGCGTTGGTTGGCAGGCCATCCAGCACCTTCCCGGGCTGACTGATCGCTCCCCATGTAGTCAGCGTTGGTTGGCAGGCCATCCAGCACCTTCCCGGGCTGACTGATCGCTCCCCATGTAGTTAGCGTTGGTTGGCAGGCCATCCAGCGCCTTCCTGGGCTGACTGATCGCTCCCCATGTAGTCAGCGTTGGTTGGCAGGCCATCCAGCGCCTTCCCGGGCTGACTGATTGCTCCCCATGTAGTCAGTGTTGGTTGGCAGGCCATCCAGCGGATGACTGAGAGCTGGAATCTCCACAGCCCCACACCAAAATCGCGCTCGGTGCGGGGGCGGAGAATCCAATTTCACACCAAAATCGGACCCGGCGCCGGTCCGGCGGTTCTCCAGCACCCAGGAATCAGCATCATCGCGGAGTACGCCGCACGGCTGGGGGGCCCCATTGCCAGAGGCCAGCCCAGCGATCCTGCGCTCCCGACCGGCCAAGTTCCCAACGGCTTCCAACTAGCCTGGCATTGCCGGTCGGGATGCTATTGTGGCGGCTACGGATTCAGTCCGCGGCCGCCCTGGCGAGGGGCGGGGGGGAGGGGGGGGGAATCAGACACCAGGGAGAGCCTTATAGGTGGCCGGGGTTGAGATCGTGGGGCTGGTTTAGCACAGGGGGATAAACAGCTGGCTTGTATTGCAGAACAAGACCAGCAGCGCGGGTTCAATTCCCGTACCGGTCTCCCCGAATAGACGCCGGAATGTGGCGATTCGGGGCTTTTCACAGTAACTTCATTGAAGCCTACTCGTGACAATAAGCGATTATTATAATATTATTATTATAGATCCGCACGGTCAGATCCTCGGCGCGCGGCCGATCGGGGGAGCACTAATTTTTGCGTCTGCCTCCGTGGTCTGAGTCCGCCATGGGACTCGGCGTGGCCGCTAGAGGCCACTGCCGTGAGCATGTGGGGACTCTGTGCACCGGCCCTTATCCGCAGCTAAAGCTGTGCGGAGTACTCCGGGTCCCTGCTCGCCCCCTGCAGGGCTGTGAATTAGTTGTACTTGTTCCCAGGAATCTCCAGAGTAAAGCTCCGGTGAATCCAGCCCCCAGTCTTCCAAGACCCAAGTCCGATCCCGCTTTTCAAAAAACTGTGCCTGGGTCCAGGGATCGAGAAGGGGGACCTTTGCCAATGTATCGCCCTCCTCAAAGGTGCGGAGGTCAATTCCAGTTGTTGAGAAATCAAAACTGCAACGGTCTGACCTGCGGTTTAGTTACACTCTGGGCGATAACCTCTACCTGTGAGGCAGTCAGGGGACTACCCCAACCCATTTTCTGACTCATGGGTCTCTTTCCTCAAGTAGACCAATTTAGGCTTCTGGCTAATTGGCAAAGCAACAGAGCTGAAATCACAGAGCAGCCACCTGAAGATATTATTACCATTGCAGTCTCATTGAAGTAACTATTAACTCAGTGCTCTACACGTCATCATTTGTGACTTTGGTGCAGAAGGTTTCATTGCAGAGGCCAAAAGCTGAATGAAAGGGTTCAAACAGAAGTGACAGGAAAGATCAGTGTTGATTTATGGAGCAATGACCCCCCCCCCCCCTCTTCAGAGGCCTTGGTGAGGGGAAAGGGCGGTTGGAGATGAGGCGGTAGCTTGCAAGGACAGAGGGTTCAAGGTTATCTTGTTTTGAGGCGGGAAGCGAAGGCTCCAGTTTTGAAAAAGAGAGAGCACGGTGCCTTCTAAGAGGAAACTACTGAAGATATTAATTTACCTGGTGCCGAGAAAAAGGAAGTTTGCTGGTGACCAATTTAATGGAAATGAGGTCAAGGGAGATCTCACAGATAGGATCACCCTAGAGGGGGCATGGGGTGGGGAAACAGGGGGAGAGACAAGAGAGAAATTGAAGGAAGACACAGTTTGTTGCTTGGGCGGTGATGATGGTTGGTAAGAGTGGGGCCATTGATGCACAATCAATGAAATAAAATGAAACGAAACGTAGGTGAAGTCCGAAACGAAAGGCTTTAATCAGCAAGAAGTGAGCTCAGCAGCAGACGTACAGAAATGGCCTGGCTGCTGGGGAACACGGGTTCTTATACCCCGCCTTGTAGGCGGAGCTACCTTCTTCTTGGCCAATAAGAATACAGAGAACACGATACTTGGGCCAATGGGCAGTGAGTCCTCTGCACCAATGGCAGCTCACACTCACAGGTACCGCAATACCCCTAGTCATACTACCACAGCCATTCAACTCGTTGTGAAGAACTGATGGGTGAAAAGCAACTCTGGCACTGCAAAATTGTGAAATGGATTTAATTCCTTTTTTAAAAGCATTACCAGTACATTTCTTCCCCTGAAAGGTCAACGGCTCACAATGCAGGGGAAGAATTCATTTTGAACTTTGTGCGAGTTTCAAATGAAAGAACGGTACTTGACTTGGGAAGATTATGTTCCACCGCCCCCTCCCTCCTCCCCCCGGTCTTGTGTGGCAGCTTTCACAATGCCAATCACATGAATCCTAATTTTGTTCACCGTCACTGCTGAGGCCACTGGGTATTCACGACTTGATAAGTTGAGAGCTTTGCTTGAAAGAGCAATAACCTTGCCATTTTCAGCTGCTTGCACAATTCCAATCAAAGACATTGCAAGCTTATTGTTAAAAACACTGAGGTGAAAATCTGGCCCGGTTTGGGTGCTGGTGGGAGGATTTAGAGTCTTCGAGTTGTTCAGTTCCCCAGCTGCTGTGCGATTTGAACCGGTTGCCTTCCAAGATTGATGCCGAGTGAGGCAGGTGGGCAAGTTGACCGCCATTATCACCTGGTACCTCAATCTTCATACTTCCCTGGCTCTTCCTGATGAACTGGGAGCTGGCAAAATGGCCTGGCCGGAGCCGATTTCTGACCTCGGTCCGCTGTGGCTCTTACCGTCCAACCATCATTTCCAATTTCCCGAAGTTGAAAGACAACCCGGCCTTTTTTTCTTGGTTTCTGGTGGCATTCATGCCTTTCAATGAAATGGCATCCCCTCCCCCTCCCCCCACTCCGCTGTAGCACACGGGTGTCTGTCAAGTTCCACACTTAGCAAAGAGAAAATGCTGGAAAATCGCAGCAGGTCTGGCAACATCTGTAGGGAGAGAAAAGAGCTGACGTTTCGAGTCCAGGTGACCCTTTGCCATCGAGTCATCTGGACTCGAAGCCTGAGGGGCGCGATTCTCCGCTTCACATGCCGGGTGGGAGAATCGCGGGAGGGCCGGGCGAATCACGACACACCACCCTGGTACCCCCCGCGATTCTCCCATCCCCCCCAAAATGGCGTGTCGCGGAATCACCGCTCGCCCTTTTTCACGGCGACCGGCAATTCTCCGGCCCGGATGGGCCGAGCGGCCTGACGTTCCCGACCTGTTCACGCCGGCGGCAACCACACCTGGTCGCTGTCGGCGTGAACATAGGTAAGTTTGGGGCCTGTGGGGGGCGGAGAGGGGATCGAGCACCACGGCCGTGCTCGGGAGGGGACTGGCCCGCGATCGGTGCCCACCCAAGCCAGTAATCGAACCTGGGACCCTGGCACTGTGAACCCACTGTGCCACCGTGCTGCCCTTGGAGGGTCTTGAAGGGAATGCAGTTTAATACATGAAAGATAAAGACTTACATTTCTGTGGCACTTTATCACGTCACAAATTTGGACAGAATATTGACCTGGGACATAGTTTAAAGCAAATCATGTGCAATGAATGTGGAGATGATCAGCAAATTTGTTTCACGCTGGAATTAGTGGAGGAAACAGTATTGGCAAGAACACCCAGAGAACTATTTTCTCTTCCTCATGAAACAGCAGATAATGGGCGGCGCAGTGGTTAGCACTGCTGCCTTTCAGCACCAGTGACCTGGGTTCGATTCCAGCCTAGTTTGGAATTTGCACATTCTCCCCGTGTCTGCGTGGGTTTCTTCCGGGTGCTCCGGTTTCCTCCCACAGTCCAAAGATGTGCGGGTTAGTTTCCGGGTTACAGAAATAGGACAGGGTGGGCAGGGCTGGGGGGACCTGGGTAGAGTGCTCCTTCGGAGGGTCGGTGCAGACCCGATGGGCCGAATGGCCCCTTTCTGCACTGTGGAGATTCCATGATGGCTCAGTTCAGCATCTGGTGTGAAGGAGAGTGTCCCCACCAACACCAGACCAAGCTGTTCACCTTCGGACCACAATATTTCAGCGCCAAGGCTGGCTGGTTGCTCACCACGCCCGGCTGCTTGGAGGTTGATGTTTAACCGTACAGGCCGCCTTGCCTCACTGGTGCGCGACAACTCCGGGACCTCATTTCACGCCCTCCCAGGGCCTGAACATTGCAAGCAAAAATTCTGGCCCCCAAAGAATCCATCAGCAACACCAACCAGTGCAGTTAGTCAGCAGCTTGATCCATTTGTGTGCATTACCTCTGGGAATTTTAAACCTTCGATGAAATTACTCCTTCCAATAAGTATTAAAAAAAGATTTACAATTGGCCCTTGCAGTTCATTACACTGTTCAGCTTATTCCGACGCTGCGTTTTTAATCATTAAGTGCATTATGCGCAGTGAAATAAAAGCAGGCAGCACACAAAATTGATGGCGTGCAATTGGGAAGCAGTAAAACGCGGTGGGTTGGCGTCAGAACAACAGCAAGCTGCATTTATGTGGCGCCTTCAGCAGGGTAAAGCATCTCAAGGTGCTTCCACAGGGGCACGGTGGAAAGCAGACGAACTGAGGCAGGAGGTAGTCATGGCCGAAAGCTATAAAATTTCTTATCAGAAAGGAGGTACTGGGAGATAGCTGGAGAAAATAAAAACTCTAGTCAGGAAGAAAAGGGGGGGGGGGAGGAATGAGGGAGACTATGGGGCTGAATTCGCCAATCCTGCGGCTATGTCCGGAGGATCTGTCTGGTCTTACGACGACGCCGCCCCGACACAGATCCTCTGTCCGCTGGGGGGGGGGGGGGGGGGGGGGGGGGGGGGGGGCGAGCAGCCACGCAGCGCAGGCTTTACCTGCGGATACGGCCGGAGAATGGCTGGGTCCGTGGCTGCGCATGTGCACGGCGGTGACCTGTGGTGGCCGCGCCACGCAACATGGCTCCGGCCGCGTGCATACCCGGCCTGCCAAAAAACTGTCCCCTGTAGCCAGCCTCGCCACCCCCCCCCCCCCCGGACCCATTCCCCACCAGTGCCCCCAGTCCTACCGAAGCCCCCTCTGCCAGCGGAACGGCTCCCCCCCTCCCCTCCCCTCCCCCCACCCCGTGCAATTGTGGCGGCGCTGCACTCAGTCTGCAAGAGTTTCCCAGACCGTGTGAGCAAACGTGTCCCGCGCTGTCGGGGACTCAGCCAATCGGGGACGGAGCATCGGGGGAGGGCCTCAGGTGAAGCCCTGAGGCCGTCCTTCCGCCGTGCAGCGCACTCTCGCGGGAGGGGGACATCGTAAAAACGGCACCGCCCCGATTCCAGCATAAACGGCGATTCTCCGGCCAATCGGCGAACAGAATTTTGGCATCGGCGATCGCAGAATCTTTAAAGGACGGCGTGATCAGCAGGGAGTTAAATCTTCGCCCAGTAGCACACCCCACAAAGTCTTCGGAACCCTCCCCCCCCCCGAGGAACAATCACTGTGGGCTCTTCCCCACTCCCACCAAACGGTCAATGACCACTGCGGCAGTATCGCTGGCATTGCCCCCCCCCCCCCCCAGCAGACTGCCTGCTCCCTGCCCTCTTGCCTTCATGATCGTCCCTTAATTGTCGTCCCCCCCCCCCCCCCCCCCCCCCCGGTCACTGCCAAGTCACCCGTTTCAAAGGCCTCAGTGTTAGGCTTCCCAGAGGTTTTTTCCGTTGGTACTGCCCCAAGGGACAATGCCAACCTTTGCCAAGGGGCAGTGCCAGGGCACACCTGGGCATGTCCCTCTCTCTCTCTCGCCGCACCCCGGGGGGGGGGGGGGGGGGATATGTACCTTTGCACCCCTGGGGAGGATCCCCTTGACTGTTTCATACCTTCACATAAGCATGTCAGCGAGGTACGAACATTAAGTGAGGGGGATCATGTGGGGGATTAAGTGTGGGGGTCCAAACCACATTTATCTCAGTATGGCTCCATTTCGAAACACTTGGCAACAGGCTTCTATGATCGAGCGGCATCATTATTAAGAATCATCCCAGAGCCTGATTGGACTCCACGTGACTGGCAATACTGTCTCTCAACTAATATTTATACAGCAGCTTGCCAGGTATTCCCAATGTCTGAAAAACGCTTTGCGTCCAATTAGTTACTCCGGGGGCTGAAGGGTGACCTGATTGAGGTGTGCAAAACCCTGAGGGGCATCGGAAGAGTGGATAGGAATAAATGTTTCCGCTTCGTGGAGGGATCAATAACCAGGAACCACAGATTTAGGGTAAGAGTCAGGATCTCCAGAGGCGATTTGAGAAAAAGCATTTTCACCCAGAGTCTGGTGGGAGTCTGGAACTCTGCCTGAGAGGGTGGTGGAGGCAAGAACCCTCACAACATTTAACCAGCATTTCGATAAGCACCTGAAACGCCGCAGCAAACAAGGCTATGGACCAAGCGCTGGAAAATGGGATGAGAATCGGTCGGTGCTCGATGGCCGGCACAGACTTAATGGGCCGAAGGGCCTCTCTCTGTGAAGAATCTGTGCTTGACAGTCTCCCGCCAGCCAAGGACGGGTCGGGCGGAAAACCTCGCCCCATGACCTGATGAGCGGCAGAGCCATTTTAACACCTGGGGAAACAACCGCCTGATTTACGCACAGCAAGATCCCACAGAAATAAGACGGGCTCGATGTCAATCGGTTTTCTCCTAGTCTCGGTTGAAAGGAGGATCATTGCCCAACACGGGCAATTCCCTGCACACACCCCCCCCCCCCCCACCACCACCCCCAATGCAGTTAGTACCATGAGATGCTTAACGTCCACTGGGCAGAAGAGAGCCTGATCTGACCTGAGCTAAGAAATGCTCACCCGCATTTCCGGGTGACGACATGGAGCAAAGTGTCGGCTATCCTTCGGTGACATGTAACATGACAACATTGCTGGGATACAAACATCAGAAACTTACTTCAGGGTGCCCAACAATGATGAAAATCCAAAACTCTTCACAGATGAAATCGCAAAATCTAATGGGAGATATTGACACAGCAATTTACAATGCTAAGTGTTGGTTGGGTATAAAAGGTACTTAGATTTGTGCTCAGAAAGTATGTACCCATACAAGATTTTAAATTTTAGTCCTGTTATTTAGCAGAAGCTCACAAAATACAAGTGTCACTGCTAATGCCTTCAACAAAATAGCATTCAGAAGAATGTCCTTGAAATTAGTTCAGCAATCATCCCGAAATACCGCAACTGTAGGACATGATTGAATCATCCAGCATGTTCCTTTTGATGTTCCCAATAGACAGAGTACAAACAGTACTCAAACACCCACACTTGCAAAACTCAGAAACAGAAAGCCCCCTGTTGGATGCGATTCCGCGACCGGGGCAGCACTTGCTGAATAATCCTGAGCGCACGAATGGCTACGCCGACTATCAATTTAAGACAACCAGTCGAGCTCCTCACTTGGCTCATTTATGCTGGCTAGGAGTGACATATGTTCATACGCAGGGACCTGCTCTCTGCAAACAAAAGGGACATGATCAAGCCTTGCACATTTTTGGAATACTCCAGGCATTTTGGCAGCCTTCCCGCTGATTTTGCCACAGCAACACCTTGGCCAATCAGAGTCAAGTTGTGAATGGATCAGCACCAAAGGATAGGTTGATGTCTTGCGAGACAAAAGGTTTTGACAACAAACCTCTATTTTCAGTAAGTTATGGGTAGTGATGGTAGATGACCCTAACATTATGTTTGTAATAACTTCAAGAATTGGCTCCACCAGTTGACTGAGAAGACACAACAACTGACTGCAATTGTAAACAACGGTTTAGGGAATGCTGAAAATGGTTTTCCCTACTCAGCTCAAGGGTCCAACTGCTGGGACAAATCCCAACACATCCCAGTGAATTCTCAACTCTGTCCCTGATAGGACGAGCAGGCCGCATGACCTTAGACATCGTCCCAACAGGCTTTTCATCACACAGCTCGCATGGAATCTCTCCTTTTCTGACCATCAGCTACTGGTATGTGTTGAAAGGATTTGCAGATGACTCTGGACGCACCATCCTTGGCCACTACTTGGCGGGCTTGGCCTCAAAACTGGATCTTCTGTCTCAGAAGCAGGGGCACAACCTGCTACATCACAAGACCTCCTCAGTCTCAGAGTACACCACAGAAGGAAGCCATTCAGCCCGCCGATTCTGCGTTGGCTCCTTCGAAAAGCAATCCGGTCAGCTCCACTCTACAGTTCTCTCTCCATATCTTCCTCAAGTATTCATCCAATTACCCTCTGAAGACTCTGACTGGATCTGTTTCCACCACATTATCAGGCAACGCTTTCTGAATCCCGACCATTTGCTGGAGAAGGAAGTTCCTTCGAATTCCATCTTTTGCCAATCATTGCAGATCCATGTTTGCTGGTGAACTGAACCTGCAGCGTCTGGAAACATTTTCAAAAACCTCCTTCACCTTCCCTGCTTTCCGGACACCAACCCCAGGTTCTCCACTCTACTCACGTGACTGCAGTCCCCCGTCCCTTGAACCATGTGGCAAATCTCTTCAGTTCGCTCCCCACAGCCGTAAGACCATAAGATCATTAGACATAGGAGCAGTATTAGACCACTCGGCCCATCAAGTCGGCTCCGCCATTCAATCATGGCTGATATTTCTCTCATCCCCATTCTCCTGCCTTCTTCCCATAACCCCTGATCCTCTTATTGATCAAGACCCTATCTATTTCTGTCTTAAAGACACTCAGTGAATTGGCCTCCACAGCCTTCTGCAGCAAAGTGTTCCACAGATTCACAGGCCCCTGGCTGAGGAAATTCCTCCTCATCTCGTTTTAAAGGATCGTCCCTTCAGTCTGAGATTGTGTCCTCTGTTTCTAGTTTTTCCTACAAGTGGAAACATCCTCTCCACGTCCACACTATCCAGGCCTCGCAGTACCCTGTAAGTTTCAATAAGATACCCCCCCTCATCCTTCTAAACTCCAATGAGTACAGACCCAGAGTCCTCAACTGAGGTTAGTATGTGACTGTAGCAATGATGTTTTCAAAAATCGTGTTTTGAAAGACTGCCAGATTTTATGCCTACAAATGGGAAAGTTAAAGCTCAGTGAAAGTGAGGGCTAATGGAATTTTGTTTATATAAAGAAGGTTCCTTGGGGAGTAGATAACTATAGACATTGAGCTATATTCGCGGGTGTTTTATGATGCCAAGATCGGCGCTGAACCCTCACCGATTCCGGGACCGGTGAGGGGTAGCAGCAGCGCCAGGTGAAACTCCCGGCTCCCACGCCGAAAACGGGTGGAGAATGGCCGGATCCGTGGCCGTGCATGTGCACAGCGATGACCTGCAGTGGTGACGGAGTCCAACATGCGGCGTCCATGCGCGGACCTTAACCGCCATCAATGAATCAACAGGTCACCCACTGGACACCCCACCACCAATCCCCCAGCCCTTGTGGAAACCACCCTGGCCAGCGACACGGCTCGTGGCCGAGTGTGGTGGTGCTGGGCGCAGTCCACAGCCTCCACGTGGGTACCCGACCGCTCCGACCACACAGTCGGGAACTCGACCCATCGGGGGCGGAGCATCGTGGGAAGGCCATGTTGGTAACGGCAGGAGCCAAGGGCTGAAGTAGTCAGGTGAAGGAGTTCAGTTAAAGATTTGGATGTAAACAAACCAGCAGCTTCTCTCAAAGCAGTTAAATATTTGACTGCGAACAGGATGGGCATTTTTTGCCAAACACTGGCATGTTAAACGGTAGTTTTGCCAAACACTGGCATGTTAAACAGTAGTTTTGCCAAACACTGGCATGTGAAACGGTAGTGTTGCCAAACACTGACATGTTAAACAGTAGTGTTGCCAAACACTGACATGTTAAACAGTAGTCTTCAGGTTGTTTCCTGACCAGATTTCTCTCTCTCCAATCAGTCTTTTAAAAGGGTCTTGATTCAAGTGTCCACCAGTAACCTTGCGCCTGTTAACTATAGTTAAATGTGGATTTTGACTGGAGATGGGTTTTGCTTGAGTGGGGATAAAAAAGATAGCAATAGGAGATAGTGCTTCATTTATGCGTGGAATCACTCCTGGAAGGAATTATCCTTTCCTCACAGTTTTAGAAGTTAAATGAAATATTGGGATTTCTATCCGAAACCCTAGCAAACGTTAGGATCTGGTCCAGGATTTTGGCCGGGATTCTCCCCTACCCGGCGGGGCGATGTTAAGGGGCTCCCTGTATTGTTCATTGCAGTTCCAAGCCATTCAAAAAAGTGTATGTGGTGTTAGCTGATCTCAACCACTATAGTGAGATTGCTGAAGCTGGCTTTAGCACTCTAGGTCAGGCCTCCTGAAATCTCCGCACCTTTAGGGGCCAAGCCCTCACATTGAGGGGCTAGGCCCGCGCCGGAGTGGTTCCCACTCCGCCGGCTGGCGTGAACGGCCTTTGGCGCCACGTCAGCCGGGGCCAAAAGTACTTAACCGGCCGGCGTAATTCCATTATACTGCTGATGTCATACCGGCACATGCGCAGGGGAGGGGGTCCCACCATGGCGAAGGCGGAAGAAAAAGAGTGCCCCCACGGCACAGGCCCGACCGCCAATCGGTGAGCCCCGATTGCGGGCTAGGCCACCATGGGGGCATCCCCCGGGTCAGATCGCCCCCCCCCCCCCCCCCCCCCCCCCCCCCCAGGACCCCGGAGCCCGCCCGCGCCGCCAATCCCGCCGGGACACGGCGGGGGTGGGATTGACCCCAGGGGGTTGGAGAAACCCGCCCCTTAATAGCTATTATTGCCTCCAAAATCGATATAAGCACCAAAGATAGGACAGCTGCAGAAGAGTAAACTATTTTCCGGGGGCTTGGGGGAGAGTTGGACAAGTCACATTATCGCTACACAATGTTTCCATACATGCAGTGTAGCAGATGAGTTATGTTTACTGGGGGTGAGCAAGAGATTTCCCTTGTACTGTCTGGCTGTGTGCTTTGAAAAAAAATGTATGTCCATTATGGAGTATATCTGGGCAGTCAGTCAGGCAGGGCAGAAGTAGATAGAATTACTTTCTGAACCCTCGATGGAACTTGATTCTAAATTGCCATCTGTTTAACAAAGTCTCACGAAACAAAACAACTTGCTTTTTGGTTTCTGTGAAATTCTTGGATGAGTGTTGGGGAAGCTGCCTCTCCTCAGAGTCGTAACCTTACCGTTGTCATAATTAGGTGACCTTTTGTCCTTGGGTGCTGCAGTGAGGTCTTTGTAAATAAAGGAAATGGACTTGGAATGATCAATTATCGGGATTGTCCATCACACACGTGCTGATCCTCTGAGCGGACTGCACAGGAAGAGCAGGGGCTCTTTTATTTAGTCCATTCGTGGGTTGTGGCCGTCGCTGGCTGGGCAAGCATTTACTGCCCACACAGAAGGCTAGGCCATTTCAGAGGGCATGTAAGAGTCACCACATTGTGGAGTCACGTGTAGGCCAGACCCAGATCAACCTTCCCGAAAGGAATTCGCGAGCCAGACGGGTTTTTACGACAGTTGACAATGGTTGTGTGGTCACCTCTCGATGTTGAATCGAAGATTTATCCCGCTGAATTCGATCCCAGGTCACGGGAGCTTCACCCTGGGTCTCTGAATAACTCGTCCAGCGACCACGCCGCTGTGCCACAGCTGCAACACCCCCCCCACCCCCCCCCCCCTCCCCCATCCCGCCTGATCTGCCATTCAATCATCCTGTGAACGGGACCCTCGACTTGGCCTGAAATGAGCGCCGGTCACTTTATTGCCATTTGTGGGAGATCACAGTGTGCAAACTGGCTGTCGTGTTTTCTACATTCCAACAGTGACTATACTTAAAAACACTTCAGTGGTTGTGAAGCATTTTGTCTCTTCGCTGAGCTCTTCAGAATCGTTGGATAAATGCAAATTTTGTTTTTTTTCCACACACATTAAAGACAGCTGGTGTTTTTTTCCCAGAACTTTCCAGTGAGTAGAACTGTCAAACAGCAAAATGACTATCTCCATATTTTTCATCCATCCTTCTCAGTAGGATACTGATCCAACTTACTTGGTGAGGTCCAGGTGTGACGAAGGACTGGGCGCCGGATTTACCATGAGGGAACAACAGAACAGCAATCAAATCGTACCTGGGCTGCACTCAGCACAGCGTGGAGCAGGGATTCACCCGAATATCCCAGAGTTACATTTCCTTTTCACGGGACTGCAAAGATAAATTGGTTGCTGTGATGCTGCTGTACAACTGGGAGGCAAGGGACATGGGAGGCTCGACAATGAGTGTTACAAACAGACCATGCAGGGAAAGGCTACAAGATGCTACAGCCTGCTCCTAATACCTCGCATGGTGTAGACTCCCAAGCACCAAGAAATGCCCCACAGGGCCAAAGACTGAATATTATTGAATGTTCACGCAGCTGTGCCTGTAACCTGAGGCAGGGCTTAATTAATGAAGGGAAGAAGATTGAATTTTGCTTGAATATTGATTGTACTAGTTCACTGCGCCGTTATGAAGCAATGATTATAATAACATTAAAGCATAAAGGTGATAAGACACTCTTTTTCTCTTTGGAGTATATTTTTCTCCATCCCAACCTTCTCCCCCCCTCTTCTCCTGGGGGGCCGAATAAAACAAAGATGCAAGAGGGCCAGTCTCCCTCTGGTGTCTCATCTCTGCGGTTTCCTCTTGGGGCATCCCATTCCAGATACCAGGGAGTGCCAGGGTGTTACCAGCACTGTCAAGGTGCCACCCTGCCTGGAGGCCGACCGCCCGGGGGCCTCCGATTGCTTGGGAACCCCCCCCCCCCCCCCCCACGCTCCTCCCCCCTCCAAAAGTGTTGGACCGCCTGGTCCCAGTTTGTGGCACCAGCTGTAATCACTGCCCGGCTGGGGTCCCCACAGTGAAGCCGACAGATCCGGCGTCGGCAGAGGTGAGTGGGGTAGATCTTGTGAGGCCAAACGGCCGCCGGGAATCCTGGGGGGAGGTCTCCCCCGGGATCTAGCGGCCACGTCCCGCCCCGATTTCGGCAGGACCCGCTCGCTAAATCGCTCCCAAAGTCTGTATCTCAAGTGGATCTTAAAAATATTACAACAATATTTCAAAAAGAGATTGTTGGGAAATTGCCTGTCCTCCCAAAGTTTTCTGCTCTAGTCTGTCGTTTCTCAGGCCTCGTACTCTTCATTTGCAGCAAGTATTTGCACGTTTGGACCCAAAGAAACCTCCCCTGAAATGACTCAGCAGTGAGCATTCCCTCTATTGCTCAGCTCAGAGCCACTGAGCGTGTTATGTTTTTCCACTCTGACATGCCAATCCTATTGTCTCGGGCGGGAACTTGTATTTTGGGAATATTTTTATTTGTTTTTTTAACATAAAACAAACAATGCAAAACATCAAGATCGGCAGGAGATCCCACCGCCTGCCGCTGTCGCAAAACACAGGGCCGGTTGCGTGGAATATCCCGCCATGTTTTACCAAGTTGCATGTGAAATGCCCTACACAAAGGAAGGGTGACTATTGTTGGTGAACATTCCCTGGTTGGGAAGAGGTGTTCCCTCGATTCTGCGTTGGATATATCAGGGATTGGGAATGTTGTCCTTGGAGAGGGGAAGGGTCTGGTGAGGGCGGGGTGGGGGTGGGGGGAGGAGAAGATGGGAGGGCCGGACAGAGTAGTCAAGGGGAAGACTGTTCCCGCTCGCAAAAGGATGAAGAAGGAGAGGGCGCAGATTTAAAGTGATGTGCAGAAGAAGCAAACGGGATGTGATGCAACCAACACTGATTTTCAACACAGGATCTCGTAGCAGTTCCAAAATTGGAGTTAATAACATGAAGCTCAGGATTTGCACAGTTGCAGAATCATGGAATTTACAGTGCAGAAGGAGGCCATTCAGCCCATCAAGTCTGCACCAGCCCTTGGATAGCCCACACCGCCACCCCTATCCCCGTCGCGCAGTAACCCCACCTAACCTTTTTTTGGACACTAAGGGCAATTTCTATCATGGCCAATCCATCTAACCTGCACATCGGAGATGGAGCCCAGTCCGGTAGACTTCAAGAAAGTCAAGGAATTATTAAATAGTTGCACCGGTGCTGCTCATGATTACACAGGCCAGGGTTGCGATACAGTAATTAACTGCAGTGAAAATTAACATGATAGCTCAGCGTAATTAACATTTTGCCGCCTATACCACTCAACACATTGCCACGCTGTGTGTGAACTCTAATTCATAGCCGAGAAAAATAATCCAGGGCCCGATGCTTTTCATCGCTGGAGTGAAAACCGTAGGAGATATCCTTGCAACAGGAACATTTATTATTAAAGCACCTTCAGATATTTAATAATAAGGGCCTTAAGAATGGCATCATGCAGATTTTCAGCGGACCTGTTTAAATACCAGATGCGAACCGGGGGTGGGGATGGGGGTGAGGGGGAAATGGAACCGGTGGATGCACGCAAATATTATAAGAGTGCACAAGCAATTTGCAACCAACCACCTTCTGCAGTGAGAAAAGACAGACCTCTGCTGATTTCCACAGTAAATTCATTGCAGTGTTAATGTTAGCCTACTTATGGCACTAATAAAGATTATTATTATGTGGCGGCTTTCAGGCCCATCAGATGTCGCAAAGCGCTTGACGGCCAACGAGGCACTTTCGAAGCCATGGCGGTGGCCGATTCGAGCACAGCAAGATCCCACACACACACACACACAGTGGCGCGATCAGGACTGGATAGTCTGTTCTTGCCAAGTCGGTTGAGGGATAAATATTTGCCAGGACGCTTCCTCCCGGCTGGGCGAGGGGGTCTTTTATGTCCACCTGGGTGAGCAGACAGAACTGGAAGATGGAACCTTCGACAGTGCCCCAGGGGTCTCAGCCTGGGTTTATATTAATTCCTGGAGTGGGACCTGAACCTGGGTTGCTGTGATTCAGAAGCACGGGCGTGACAAACAGGTCCACAGATGATGCTCAAACCGAGGCACAGTGGTTGCTGTGTGCACCGCATAACTTGCATTTCATCTTCCATCATTTCAACAAGACTTTTTTCAGCATCAATCTACAGTACAGGTTGATGGGGAACACAGATGTTGCTGAGTTCAGCTTCCCAAATCCCCAAACTGTGTTTGCTTGTTTGGCCCCTTGTTCCACACTGTAACCAATCACTGTTTGTCGATGTACCATTTGTCAATGTACTCTGTCGATTATTCTTTTTTTTGTCTACTACGCATGTACTGTGTTCATTTCCTTGGCCGCAGAAAAATACTTTTCACTGTGTAGGAGCGGTTTCAAGGCCTGTGTACTGAGTCGGCTTCCATGTGGGCTTTTTTTTCCTGTGACTCAACTCAGTACAAAAAGCAGCAGACACATCAACAATCTGAAGACGGTTTTTATTTTCCCCAAGCTTGCATTCATGTACATGACAGATAAGACCTGGATAGCTGCCAAGATCCTTCTACAGAACAAAGACACAAACTCAGCACATATACAACTTTCAAAAATCATTAGCCCTTCCCTGGTCAGACGCGATCCAATCCCTGAAGTTGCTGTGTTTAAACTTATCCAATAGAATCGCAAGCAATGTTTAAACGTCACCCAATAGAATTGCAAGCAACCCATTATTGATGCCAGGATCTTCATGCTGACAGCTATGTACACTCTCAGCATCCTGTGCTGATTGTTTGTGAGAAACAGAACAACAGAACCAGCACCCTGGATTGTTTCACTATTGATTACTTATTACTGCTATGTCCAAAAATACATGTTTAATGGTTCATAATGATTACTCGGTACTTTTCCTATAATTCATCTCAATTCTTAATAAAGTAACTGACGTAAAAAACTACTCTAGTGGCATGCTAACTGTTCAGTTTTAAGAGGTATCATCGCTGAACCCCCCCTTCACACTGTACTTCGGTACATGTGACAATAAATCAAATCAATCAATCAATCAGTGCTTCCTCCTCCCCCTCCTTCAGGCACCATGCCCTCTCATGGTGTTGGATGTGATGGGACTTTCAGCGGTTCGCCGTTGCCTTCTGCAAGTATGGCCGACCGGGAAACACTCCCGCTCTCACCAGCCGCTGTCAGGCAGATTAGAAGGATCTGCAGGCTGAGAATCAACCTGTTTTTCCACGTTGCAAATGCACCTTCTGCGGCCATCGAGTCCCGACGTGGGATTTGAACCCAGAAAGTCGCCAGGCCGTCCACCGAGCCACAAGACCTTCCCCCAGTGTTAGCTCTGAGAAAAAAAACACTCGTTATGCCTCAGCTGGAGTTTCAATTTCAGTTCTGGTTGTCACATCCTCGGCAGGGTGCCAAGCCTTGGCAGGGACTGTACAGAAGAACATTTCTAGGTTCCCGAAACGAGAGATTTTAGTTATGTGGAGAGACTGGGCAAGTTGGGATTACTTTCTTGGAGCAGGAAATTCGATCATGGAGGGGTTTAAAAGAGGTGGTCAAAACCACTAATTGTTTTGATAGATTAAGCACGGTGGAACCACTTCCAGTAACGCAAGGGCCAGGAACTGGAGGACACTGTTCTCAGGTGATTGACAAACGTATCTGGGAGGCCGGGGGAAATACTTTTAAACAATGAGTTGCTGTGATATCGAATGCACTAAAGGGTAATGGAAGCATATTCAGCAGTAATAGTCTAAACAGAATTTGTCACAAAGCTATGCCCCCTTTTTAAAAATAGAAATATGACTTTTCAACTTTCGACTGACTGGAAATTTTGCAATTTGAAATGAAACAGAATAAACTACTTCAAAATGCAAGGTCACCTTTTAAGGTGAAGGTGAAACGCAAAGAAGTCAGCCTCAGGGGAGTGTGAAGAGAGACACATTTTCTACAATTCAGAGGCCTGTCAGCGTCTAAGGACAGGGCAGCAGGATAGCACAGTGGTTAGCACAATTGCTTCACAGCTCCAGGGTCCCAGGTTCGATTCCCGGCTTGGGTCACTGTCTGTGCGGAGTCTGCATGTTCTCCCCGTGTGTGCGTGGGTTTCCTCCGGGTGCTCCGGTTTCCTCCCACAGTCCAAAGATGTGCAGGTTCGGTGGATTGGCCATGATAAATTGCCCTTAGTGTCCAAAATTGCCCTTAGTGTTGGGTGGGGTTACTGGGTTATGGAGATAGGGTGGAGGTGTGGGCTTGGGTAGGGTGCACATTCCAAGAGCCGGTACAGACTCGATGGGACAAATGGCCTCCTTCTGCACTGTAAATTCTATGATTCTATGAAAGCGCTGGATATTGAAAAAATGGCTGCCACAGAGAGACCCACCCCAAACCCCATTACACAATGGGTGAAGTATAACAGGCCAGGCTACAGAGACGACAGACAGATCAGCAAAAGGTTTTCAGAAGGGGAAACAGGCTAAAAGCTGTGCTCCCTTGCTCTCTCTCTCTCTCTTTTGGAACAGGTATACAAGCCGGTTCGAATGACAACTTTACTACCTATCCGCAAACCGAGTTCTCATAGAAATTGCAACATTTACATCTGATCGTCGCCACAAAACAAACTAATCCACACCTGCCGCAATGTTTAACAGTTCTTGAAGAGAGCACAGGGCTATGAGGAAAGGGCAGTGGTGTTGGATTCAGTAGGTAGCCCTTTCAATGAACCGAGGTAAGCACTCGCATCAGGGCTGTATCGCTTGGCAACACTGAGACCAATTGAACCAACCCCCCCACCCCTCCCTCCAGCACCCCCCTCCCCCCGCCCCCGCCGCCTGACAGCCTAGCCAACTGCAAGCGACAAATGCAGCAAAGGCCCCAAAATTATTGTGCGAGTCAGTTCCTCAAAATAAACTGCCTGAGCCATCAAGGAACAACACTTCATGATCGACAAAAACAAAACGCGGCCGGGCAACAAAAACGTCAGCCCCTCATAGCATTCTTGTGACAACATCGAACAGTTTCAACGTTATAAAAAGAGCAGGTTTGAATTATTTTCTTTCTATCCACCCCCTCTCCAAGTATCAGTCAGCGCTACCGAATCAGAATATACGCACCGATTGCTGAGGGTTTATACAAGCTATGGGGAAAAAAATTCAAACGGAATATCAATATGGTCATGTTTAAATGATGTCCACAGGGGTGCCAGGTTGTTGCTGAACACAAAGATACGCACAATCCTAACTGGCACTGAAGCTTATTGCCATGGCAACTTCCCCTTTGTCAAGTCTCGCTCATGTTTGAAGGGAGTATTGTCATAAAACAGAGGTTTCAACTGGACAAAACCCAGCCAAAACTTTTAAACGATGGTGGAAAAGTAATGGGTGACCTTGGTAATGCCCGAGGGGTTCGGGGAGGGTTGAGGCATGCAGTTCCACACAGGTGTCATAGAACATAGAACAGTACAGCACAGAACAGGCCCTTCGGCCCTCGATGTTGTGCCGAGCAATGATCACCCCACTTAAACCCACGTAACCCGTATACCCGTAACCCAACAATCCCCCCATTAACCTTACACTACGGGCAATTTAGCATGGCCAATCCACCTAACCCGCACATCTTTGGACTGTGGGAGGAAACCGGAGCACCCGGAGGAAACCCACGCACACACGGGGAGGACGTGCAGACTCCACACAGACAGTGACCCAGCCGGGAATCGAACCTGGGACCCTGGAGCTGTGAAGCATTGATGCTAACCACCATGCTACCGTGTCCTGCAAGAAACGGTGGCCTGGTGGTGGTGGTGGACAGTGTCAGTGGTCTGGTCATCCAGAAGCCCAGGCTGATGCCCTGTGGGCACAGAATTCGAATCCCACAACGGCAGCTGGTGGAATTTAAATCCAATTCAATCAATTGGGAATGAAAAATCCGGTATCGGTCATGGTGACCACTGGCAATTGTCATTGATTGTTGTCCGAAACACACCTGGCTCACTCAGGAGGTCCCTTTACCCAGCTGGGACGACATATGACTGCAGATTCTTCACCGGACCAGAAGCCACTCAGCTGAAGAGTAATTAGCGATCGACAACAGATGAAGGCAGTGACATCCAAGTCCCATTAAAGAGTAAAGAATAAATCAGAAGGTTGATCATTTCTGACAGACAGCGCTGGATTGAACATCAACTTGAGATGCTGTTCCATACGCTGAATGAATTGAAGGAGCGAGGTTGGTGGAGGCCTGGGAGTCAATTCCACCTAATCCAAAGGCCCTTTTAACTCTGGACTGTTGCAGATCATCCTCTCACACAGCCCCACCCTCAAACACAATGCCCATAAACTCTGGTGTACCCTTTCCCTTGGTTGCTTTCAAATTGGTCACGCCGTCAGCCACAAAATTGCTGAGTCGTCGAGGTACAAAAGTAGGCCGTTCAGCCCGGCAGATCAGCGGAAGCTCGCTGCAAGTGTCCATTCCCTCAGCTTCCTCCCTGATGCCAGCTTGCCGTCCCTTCAACGAAGTGCCTTGAGACTTTGTTGCACCGTCATGAAGTGAATGCTGCTGCTGTTCCTCCCCTGCCCCCCTCGGACGAGTGACACTAAGGGAGAAACCAAGGTGCGATTCAGACCTCAGGTGTCTGTCTGTGTGGAGTTTGCACGTTCTGCCCGTGTCCTCCAGGTGCTTCTGTTTCCTGCCACAGTCCAAAGATTGGCCGTGACAAATTGCCCGAGTGTCCAAAAGGTTAATTGGGGTTACTGGGATGCAGGGACAGTGTGGGGGTGTGGGCTGAGGTAGGGTGTTCTTTCAGAGGGTCAGTGCAGACTCGATTGGCCGAATGCCCTCCTTCAGCACGGTAGGGATTCTAAAGAGAGGGACCACTCACTTGGTCACAAAACCTAAATGCCACGCTCAGAAAACCTGCTCTACTGTTAAGCTAAGGCAAATAAGTTCCTCGCTTCTGCTACAATCCAACCAACAATGCTGTCACTAAAAGTACGAACCTCAGAGAATGAAATTTATTACATAAAAATAAAAAAATCGGGCACAAGTAGGAAAACTGGGGGGGGGGTAATATTTTCATATATAATGCAATAGAATAATAGAATCAATCCTGCATGAAATAAATCCAATCTCAAAGAATCATGTTTCAATAAGGCAACTTATTTGAGCGAGTGATAGAGCAGCATGGCGGCACAGTGGTTAGCACTGGGACTGCGACACTGAGGACCCAGGTTCGAATCCCGGCCCTGGGTCACTGTCCGTGTGGAGTTTGCACATTCTCCCCGTGTCTGCATGGGTTCCACCCCACAACCCAAACGATGTGCAGGTTAGGTGGATTGGCCACGCTAAATTGCTGCTAAATTGGACAAAAAATAATAATTGGGAACTCTAAATTTATTTATTTAAAAAAAAATTTTAAGTGATGGATGCACAAGTGTATCAAACACTCCCAGGACAAGTTTCAGCACAGCTTGGATGGAGAGTAAAGTTTCATTTATAGTGTTCCCAGAAAGCACACTGAGGGAAGGTACAGAGTAAATTAAATGTGGACTTTCTCATAACAATGCCTCATGCCACACGAGCAATATGGGGAAGGAGTGGGGTGAGGCAGGAGGAGAGTGTGAGTAAGTCAGAGTGAGTAAGGGACAAAGATGCACAGACTTTGTGCATCCGGGACCAGCTTTGACAAAGAGTCATCGGACTCGAAACATTAGCTCTTTTCTCTCCCTCCAGATGCTGCCAGACTTGCTGAGATTTTCCAGCATTTTCCCTTTCTGCACAGACTTGGTTCTTGAAATGGGGCATATAAGAGATAGGTACTCTCGACACCACAAGCAAAAGAGAAAATTATGGTATCGGTAAGTAAGCTGGAGCCCTGATTGCAGGCATGGGAAGGTGGGCCATGGTGGGTCACCATTCCCGGGACTAGCTTTGTATTGGAGAGGGGTTACATAGAACAGTACAGCACAGAACAGGCCCTTCGGCCCTCGATGTTGTGCCGAGCAATGATCACCCTACTCAAACCCACGTATCCACCCTATACCCGTAACCCAACAACCCCCCCCCCCTTAACCTTACTTATTAAGGACACTACGGGCAATTTAGCATGGCCAATCCACCTAACCCGCACATCTTTGGACTGTGGGAGGAAACCGGAGCACCCGGAGGAAACCCACGCACACAGGGGGAGGACGTGCAGACTCCACACAGTGACCCAGCCGGGAATCGAACCTGGGACCCTGGAGCTGTGAAGCATTTATGCTAACCACCATGCTACCGTGCTGCCCAAAGGTTTTAGTGTTTACTACCCTGTTCCTGGGTTGTAAACACTTTCTCTTTCACCTGACCCACAAGAAGTATCTGCAAAAATACTTCACGCATGGATTCACCCCATTTCACCCACTCCCAGTTTCCCTCGCCATGAGAAACCCTGTAGTTGAAAATAGGGATGAGGTGGAGTGATAACAAGACCAGCTGCTGGGGTCTGAACAACGAGAGTGAATGTTCCTGAAAAATGTGAACAAGGTGGCCAAAATGCCAAGAGTACAGAAGAATGGCAGAGGACCCTTGTCACTGAAGGTAAAATATAATCAGCTGACCAGGTCAGCCAACATAAGCCAACTTTGGTTGTAAATTCTCAACCCCACATCCTATTTCTGTGTTTATTTATTCATTCAGTTTGAGCATCACTGGCCAGGATAGCCTTTTGTGCCCAACCTTCATTGGCCTGAAGGAGGTGGTGGGGAGCAACCTGCTCGAACCGCCGCAGTCCATGTGGTGGGGGATACACCCACTCTATCCTCGGAAGAGAGTTCCAGGATTCTGACACAGAAACGGCGAAGATACAGGGACGAGATTCTCCCATTGGGAGACTCAGTCCCGACGCCGGAGTGAAAACCAGAGTGTTTCACTCCGGCGTCGGAGGCCGCTCCTCGCCCCCTATTCTCCGGGGGGGGGGCTAGGAGCGGCGCCGCGTCAATTACGCGCACCGGGCCTTCACGGACGCATGCGCGGTTGCCGTCCTCCCCGCGGGCGCCCCGCAAGAAATCTCGGATTGATCATGCGGGGCGGTGGAGGAAAGGAGTTCCTCCTTCAGAGAGGCCGGCCTGCCGATCAGTGGAAAAGACCCCTTTTGAGCGCCCCCTCCACCCCTTCCCCCCTTCTGGTGCTGGATACCCCCCCCCACAGGCCGCCGCCCCCCCAGCGTTCCCATGCTGTTCCCGCCAGCACCGACCAGGTGTGGACGGCGCCAGCGGGAACCTGTCGTGTTGGGCAGGCCGCTCGGCCCATCCGGGCCGGAGAATCGCCGCTCACCCGTTACAAACGACGAGCGGCGATTCTCCGAGCAGCCGGCCGTAAATCTCGCCGCGCTGGTTTGAGTGAGGGGGGGGGGGGGGGGGGGGGGGGGGGAATCATGTGCGGGTGCCGGGGCGACATGGCAGGACTTTCCCAGCATCCCAGCGATTCTCCAACCCGGCGTGTGGAGGTGAAGAATTGCGCCCACAGTCCCACGGCAGGCTGGCGTGGCTGTGTTCCCCTGCAGGAGCTGCCATTGTCCTCCTCGGCGGTCGAGGCCGTGGGTTTGGAAGGCGCTGTTGGAGGAGGCTCGGCGAGTTGCTGCAGCACCCCTTACAGACGGCAAGCACGGCTGCCACTGTGCGTCAGGGCTGGAGGGAGCGCGTGTGGAAAGTGGCGGATGGGGTGCCAATCAAGGGGGCTGTTTTGTCCTATTACAGGTACCTGGCTAAAAAAAACTCAAAAGCTTCCCATCTCTCTCTCCCTCCAACAGTTTTATTTTGAAAAGGAAGGCTTGAATTGGAAATGAGTTGCCCGATTAAATCAGTCCTTGTCGAGTGAGGGGGTGGTGAGATGGTTTCAAGATGAGATTTATTACCTCCAGTCAGAACCCGAAGGCTTCCCAGTCTGTTGCCATGGGAGATGCATTAGCAGAATGGACAGCTGATGAATTTGACAGGTCCGTATTTTTTTTTTTGCTGATTCCAAACGGCTGACACCTGCTCCTCGCATACCGCAACCCACAGAACCCTTCGTCTTCCTTCCCTCGCACTGCCTCCTGGGCAGCGTTCCGCTGAAGCATGAAGCAGAGGGGGAGGCGAGGTCTGCCGAACTGGGCAGAGGTTCGACAGGCGCAAGGACGGAAGGCATTGTTGGTGGACACTGAACAGGAAGGAGTGTGTCTGGGGGAGGGGGACAGATAATGAGGAGTAGTATGAGCCATTCATCGCGCCTGAGCTGCATCTGTGAGGGCGGTAGCGTTGGCAGGACAATGAACATGGTCACCATCCGCTCATATCTTTGCCGCACGTTGAGTTGGGCTGGGAGTGTAACTGCAGCGGGCACACCCCACTCCCCACCTCTCGCAGATAACCATGACATGTCCATCACCATCACTGTGCAATCTTTCCAATCATGCAGCCAGTGATTGCCACATGGCAGGTCGGGGAACATCTGTTTGCCATGCCCCTTTACAGCAACATCAGGAAATTAGCTACTTCTCAAGTCCCCCAACCTGATCAGAGAGAAGGTGGTGGAAACGCAGAGGTCGCTCACGTGGCACAAGGACAAGCAGTGGGGAGGGGTGAGGTGTGGGCGCACAAGGGCACAGCAGAGTCTTCACCTGCTGCTCATTCGCGCACTCAGGGAGTTCTCTGGCATGATTCGGATCACACAATCTGCTGCCAACGGTTTGACAATTTATTTTTTCAACGCAAAGTTAGGTTGACACGTTTGCTTCTTTTAAAGGTTGCTCAACACCATGGCACAAATTTACATTTAAAGTGCTATTATGGGAACCTTCGTGTGCAACTTCCAGTGCCCTGTCCTCCTTTCAAACTGATCGCCTCGCCTCAGTGCTGTGGCTACTTCGTTTACAGGCAGCCATGTGGACTTCTTACTTAGGACCATGAGCAACCACTAACGGCAACGCCAGAAAATCCACCATTTTGGTGTTGGGTTGCGGAACAAATATTGGCCCAGGACACTGGGGAGAGCTTGTGGCTCCCCTGCATGGCATCTCTTACACTCACCTGAGAGAGCAGATAGAGCCATCTGCTTAAGCACAAGATAGGGCCATCTGTTCTAGGCCTCTTCTTAAAGAATGCACCTCCAAGAAAACAGCGGGAGGTCATCTTTGATTTTGCGCTCAAGTCTCCAGGTTGGACCCACAATCTTTGACGTCCGTTGCCAAGTGGTTCCAGGCTGTTCAATTTTTAGATGGAGTCCTCTCATTCTGACACGGGGTTTGCCTTCCTTCTTTACCTCCACTCTTACACTGGGGTTGCTTGTTGGCTGCGCACGACTCAAACCAGGAGCAATTCATGGCCTTTTTTCCTTTGCTGCACAGCCTCAGGTTTAGGGAGGCCAGGTGCCCTGTGGGGGAAGGGAATCAGTCGGCTACCCCTTGCTGGTCCACATCCTTCCTGGCCTGGGCATGAGGTTGCCAAGACTGTTCAGTGACGGGACTGGAGGGAGCTGGAGGTGAAGGAATTGAGGGCCGCCATCACACGATGCACGAGATGGTCTTCAGGTCTTCCTGGACCATCTCAGAGAAGGCCCATTCCATCCCTGGTGAATCAAGGCAATGATCATCAGTACAAGCGAGGATTATTGATGGAGTCGCAGGAATGCCCAATTGGATAATGGCACCACTTACCCACTCCATTACGTTTCGCAACCTGTATCCCAAGTTGAAGACAACCTGGGTCCCGGAAGAATTTGCTGCCCTTTCACGGCACAAATGTTAACCTTTCCCCGAGTCGAAGATGTTTTCACCAAATTACCGGCAGCTCAAGCAAGAAGACTGGCTTGGTTGGTTGTGGCGCACGTTCGACGTCTGGAAAACACCAGTGGGTTTCACTGCACAGTGTAAATTTAATCAACATATTGAGGGGGGGATTTTCCAGACCCTCCGGCTCTGCACGATCCTCCGGTCCTACCTCTGTCAACGGAGATTTAAATGGTTCGTCGCAATGGGGCCAGAAGATCACACCCCAATTGAGTTCAATCCACAGCCAGCTTCAGGGAAGGTGGTTCTCTTTATTTTCTTTGCCCCCATCAGGTCAACCTCACAATTCATGGAGCACAATGAACTTGACAGTCAACTCATTCCGCTTCAGCCATGAACCCGACCAACTCTGGTTCTCCTTTCCGATAAGACATTGGAACCGGAACCCCATCAGCCCTCTCAGCTAAACCCAAAACATTGCGGGCTAATGTTACTGAATGGAGTCGGGTGGATTCATTTGTGATGGTCTGAAGTTGTTAGCGGCACGACGGAATGATAGGGGTGATGATCCCCTCGGTGTCAGAGCCGAGAGAAAGCAGGTCGACAATCAAACCTGGGGTCTTTTTGCCGGGGTGGGCCACTCGGATCATTCTTCCAGTTGGCACTAATTCAGAGAGGGTGGCAGAAGTTATCCGTGGTTAGCACCGTTGCTTCACAGCTCAGGGGTCCCAGGTTCGATTTCCAGCCCCGGGTCACTGTCTGTGCGGAGTCTGCACTTTCTCCCTGTGTGGGTTTCCTCCCACAGTCCAGAGGATGTGCAGGTTAGGTGAATTGGCCATGCTAAATTGCCCTTGGTGTCCAAAAAGGTGAGGTAGGGGTTGCTGGGTTAGGGGGATAGGGTGGAGGTGTGGGCTTAAGTAGGGTGCTCTTTCCAGGTACCGGTGCAGACTCGATGGGCCGAATGGCCTCCTTCTGCCCTGCAAATTCTGTGACTCACTTGGGTAAGTATTTTCAATCCATCATTCATCCCGTTACTTTATTCCTTATTTTTGGAATGTGGGCCCCAGTGGACCCTGCGTCCAGCCCTGTGTTAAGACGCTGCAGAAGGCAGATAAGATTCAAGCACTTTGCAGGTAAGGACGGTCGGTTTCCTTCCCCGGAGGACATGAGTCAATCAGCTGACTAATTTTAATGACAATCCGACTGCCTCACGGTCACTTTCACTGATGACAGCCACTAATGTGCAAATTGTTCTGAAAGAGAACTTAGTCCACATTCTTGGAACGAGAAGGGTAGAATTGGGACCCAGGTTTCAGGAGATAATCGATCCAGAGCCATGGATTACCGGAGACATAAAAATACGCCACCTTGCAGTTTATAAATACTGTCCAGGTTTGCCTTGCTAACATGTCCCATCCTATTTGGATGGTTCATTGTCATTTTGCGAAGCACTGATGCAAAGACTGAGTGGTCGAAACAGCATTTTAACCCATTCAGCCGCACCTTGAGCCATGTTTAACCAACCAGTTGATACAGTAAAAAAAAATCAGAATTGCGAAGACGCACGCAGGTACGAACAGGCTGTTTAATAAGGGTGCCCGGATTGTGCTGTGGAGGCAACCTGGCGAGATTTATTCTCCTAATAAATTTCAGGTGCAAGGAACAATGATGAATAGACGCAAAGCAGCACAGCTATAGATGTAACCAAATTAGTGAGGTGTTTTTATTTCATACAATGGCTACAGGCATGAGGCAAGAACAGCAAGGTTTTTCCCAAAGGGCTCCTTCTGATTTTATAGTACTTTCCATCCAACTTTCAGGAAGGTGCTGACTCTCGTGTTGTAGTTCAAGTTGCACGAGGTAATTTAATTGATGACTGATTTGATCGAAATATTTCAAGGTATTCTGGGGGACTGACAGGGTCAATAGTGAGGGACTATTGTGGCTGGTTGGGGAGTTTCGATCTGATAAATGGATAGATCTGAAGAATTCTAGTCAGCCGTTCAAGAAACATATTGTAGTTCTAAACATTTCTACATACAAAGGCTGGTACAGGTTAGGAACACTTGCCCAAAAACGGCAATTGATGATGTTAAAGGGCAGCACAGTAGCACAGTGGCTAGCACTATGACTTCATAGCTCCAGGGTCCCAGGTTCAATTCCCGGCTTGGGTCACTGCCTATGCGGAGTCTGCACGTTCTCCCCGTGTCTGCGTGGGTTTCCTCCGGGTGCTCCGGTTTCCTCCTGCAAGTCCCGAAAGACAAGCTGTTGGGTGAACTGGACATTCTAAATTCCCCCTCTGTGTACCCGAACAGGCGCCAGAATGTGGCGACTGGGGGCTTTTCACAGTAACTTCATTGCAGTGTGAATGTAAGCCTACTTAGATATAGAGATAGAGAAATACAGCACAGAACAGGCCCTTCGGCCCACGATGTTGCGCCAAATTTTTGTCCTAGGTTAATCATAGAATTTTGGACAATTTTTCATGGCCAATCCACCCAACCTGCGCATCTTTGGACTGTGGGAGGAAACCGGAGTACCCGGAGGAAACCCACGCAGACACGGGGAGGAGGTGCAGACTCCACACAGACAGCGACCCAAGTCGAAATCGAACTTGGGACCCTGGAGCTGTGAAGCAATTGTGCTATCCACAATGCTACCGTGCTGCCCTTAAGAAGTTAACCTACACTCCCTTATTCTACCCTAATCCAAGTACCTATCCAATAGCCGCTTGAAGGTCCATAAATTTTCCGACTCAACTACTACCACAGGCAGTGCATTCCATGCCCCCACTACTCTCTGGGTAAAGAACCTACCTCTGACATCCCCTCTATATCTTCCACCATTTATCTTAAATTTATGGCCCCTTGTAATGGTGTGTTCCACCTGGGGAAAAAGTCTCTGACTGTCTACTCTATCTATTCCCCTAATGATCTTATAAACCTCTATCAAGTCGCCCCTCATCCTTCTCTGTTCTAATGAGAAAAGGCCTAGCACCCTCAACCTTTCCTCGTATGACCTACTCTCCATTCCAGGCAACATCCTGGTAAATCTCCTTTGCACCTTTTCCAAAGCTTCCACATCCTTCCTAAAATGAGGTGACCAGAACTGCACACAGTACCCCAAATGTGGCCCGACCAAGGTTTTGTACAGCTGCATCATCACCTCACGGCTCTTAAATTCAACCCCTCTGCTAATGAATGTTAGCACACCATAGGCCTTCTTCACAGCTCTATCCACTTGAGTGGCAACTTTCAAAGATCTATGAACATAGACCCCAAGATCTCTCTGCTCCTCCACATTGCCAAGAACCCTACCATTAACCCTGTATTCCGCATTCATATTTGTCCTTCCAAAATGGACAACCTCACACTTGTCAGGGTTAAACTCCATCTGCCACTTCTCAGCCCAGCTCTGCATTCTATCTATGTCTCTTTGAAGCCGACAAAAGCCCTCCTCACTATCCACAACTCCACCAATCTTCGTATCATCTGCAAATTTACTGACCCACCCTTCAACTCCCTCATCCAAGTCGTTAATGAAAATCACAAACAGCAGAGGACCCAGAACTGATCCCTGCGGTACGCCACTGATAACTGGGCTCCAGGCTGAATATTTGCCATCCACCACCACTCTCTGTCTTCTATCGGTTAGCCAGTTTGTTATCCAACTGGCCAAATTTCCCACTATCCCATGCCTCTTTACTTTCTGCATAAGCCTACCATGGGGAACCTTATCAAATGCCTTACTAAAATCCATGTACACTACATCCACTGCTTTACCTTCATCCACATGCTTGGTCACCTCCTCAAAGAAGTCAATAAGACTTGTAAGGCAAGACCTACCCCTCACAAATCCGTGCTGACTATCCCTAATCAAGCAATGCCTTTCCAGATACTCAGAAATCCTATCCCTCAGTACCCTTTCCATTACTTTGCCTACCACCGAAGTAAGACTAACTGGCCTGTAATTCCCAGGGTTATCCCTATTCCCTTTTTTGAACAGGGGCACGACATTCGCCACTCTCCAATCCTCTGGTACCACCCCTGTTGACAGCGAGGACGAAAAGATCATTGCCAACGGCTCTGCAATTTCATTTCTTGCTTCCCATAGAATCCTTGGATATATTCCGTCAGGCCCGGGGGACTTGTCTATCCTCAAGTTTTTCAAAACGCGCAACACATCTTCCTTCCTGAACTTGTGACAATAAAGACTGTTATATTATTAAAGTTTCATATTGGAATATTTTTGTTCACCAAATGTGTGATGGGACAGGTGGGCAAAGATGGTTATATAGAGTTTGCTCACACATCATGCTCTCACTGATTGATGTGTTGCACTTTCGGCACCGGAGTAAGGTTGCAAATTAATAATGTTGCTCTTTTTAATGAGTGGAATACTATCCCACCAGCGTCATCAATAATGTTGCCAATCGGCACCATTAATGTTGCCAAATTAACGAGATATGGCAGTTATTAATGATAATATTGCTTTTCAGAGTCGCCAGGTATCAAATGATACCACCAGAAGGCTTTACCGGATATCGATCAAAGACCAAACAACCAGTTAGTCAGTTCAAGTTCAAAGATAGTTTATTTACACACAAGGATTTCTTTGACATTCAATATAAGACACTACAAATTAAACTGCACCTGACAACTACAATAACCTATACTTAACTTCAGGGCAACCGGCTCTTTGCACATGAACAAGGCCTTTGTTCGAATGTTGCGTGGCTGGGTCAAAGAAGTGGCTTTGTTTCTGCTGGGCTCATCTGTCTGGTAGTGATCGTTGGTCTTGAACTTGTCTTCTGGTCGTAATGCTACACTTGGTTAATGCGTAGGCCGGGGCCAAGAGAGACCAAGCACATGGCTGTGTTTCTTTTTACCGCTCTGGCTCTTTGGGGCGGTCTTTAGCTTTGGACCCAATAATTCGACAGGTTTCGATCACTGCCTTCAATTCTGGCCAATACAGGGGCGGGTGCCTTGATGGCTGGGCGTGTCCTGAGCAGTCATTGACCGTGGCTGTTTGGGCTTTCTTAGCAAAGGCAGTGGCGCCAGTTAGTCTGCATCTGTATCGGTTACCTGAGTACAGTCCTTTTGTTCTGGGGAAATGGACCATTGGAATGCAAACGAGTGGGGGTTTCGATCGCATCTAGCTATCTGGTTGCAAATACACACACCAGCTCTGAGTGTGTCTGAGTCCTGGGTTGGCCATAATTCCCATGGTCCTTTGCAGGTGGCCATCTGCGATGGTTGCAGATGGGGAAGACCCGAGGGCTTAAACGGCCTCCTCTCGGTACTCTGTTGCCATCTGTCCTTCCGTTTCCCTGTCCAACGGATTAGATTTGAAGCCCAAGGCAGCAGCAGCATGGGCCGGCACAGTGCCACTGTGGTTAGCACTGTTGCTTCACAGTGCCAGGATCCCAGGTTCGATTCCCGGCTGGGTCACTGTCTGTGTGGAGTCTGCACGTCCTCCCCGTGTGTGCGTGGGTTTCCTCCGGGTGCTCCGGTTTCCTCCCACGGTCCAAAGATGCGCCGGTTAGGTGGATTGGCCACGATAAATTTCCCCTTCGTGTCCAAATGGTTAGGTGGGGTTACTGGGATGGGGGTGGAGGCATGGGCTGGAGTAGGATGCTCTTTCCAAGGGCCAGTGCAGACTCGATGGGCCGAATGGCCTCCTTCTACACTGTAAATTCTGTGATTGTATGACCTGCAAGTGGCGTGGCCCGAGTGCAGTGGGGAGAGTGGGAGGGGGACGGCAATCCAACCGGAGTCAAGCCCAATCCTGCCCTCGCTGCTGTTCTACTCTCTCTCACACGCACACTCATGCTTCACAGAAGGAGCTAAGGATGGACACCAATCACAGAATCACTGGCTCATCATTGTCCTTTGAGCCCAGAGACACCAAAGTCCAATTTCCTCTGCCAAAACGGACAATGGTATGCCATCCTGTAGCTCTCATTATCACCCCTACGGATCACTGCTGACCTGCGCTGTTTGCATTAAAATTCAACTCTTTGTGTTACATAGAACATATAGTGCAGAAGGAGGTTACAAGACGAACACCATCTCCCCCCTTAATCATCACTCCGGACATGAGCACCAGTGATTCCAATACTTTGCTTTGCCACGACCACAGGTCCAACAACAACAAGCTGCATTTATATTGCACCTCAAATGAAGAAAAACCATCCAGGACTCTCGCCTGAACATTATCAAAAGAATCTGACAGCTGGCCATATCTCAAGGAAATGTTCAGACAGATAACTGAAAGGCCGAACAAAGAGGGAGGTTTCAAGGAGTGTACAAAAGGACCAAAGAGAGGTGGAGAGGCTGAGGGAGGTGTCATAACTGTGGGGCCCGTGGGAGTACCAGCTTACCCGATAATGGGCGGAGGCCCACTCAGCTGGGGCTCGTAAAACCCAGGATAGAAGCCGGCCCGAGCAGGGATCGGCACGTTGGTTGTCCCAACGGGGGACTGCGATGTGTGCATCATTACTGCCCTGGGCAGACTCTATGTTCAGTTAAAATAAATCCCGCCATTCCTACTGCTGCCTTCCTTGTTCATTGAAGGAGGCAACGCCAGAGTTCAGGGCTGTGGTATTATCATCATGATCAGCATTGCAAGGGTTAATGTAGTGTCGAGAATAGCCACCAGAGGGAGCTACAGATACAACTATATAAGGCAGTGATACTAGACCTTTGGGGAGGAGTATAGGCAGGAGGTAGCTATTGAAGGTCATAAGAGCAGCTAGTGTGAGTAAGGTTAGATTATAGTTTATCCCAGTCGTGAGATTATTAATAGATGTGTGTAGTTAGATGTTACTGATCAATTCTGTGTTCTTAAGGACGAAGTGCCAAATCCCAGTTTAGTAGAGTAAATAAAATCATAGTTTTGTTTCAGTTTAAGCTATTTAGTGGTCTTTGTGAACACTACGCCAACCATTCTGAAATAATAAACACAAAGAACGCCACAAGGGCCAGTGCAGCTGAAGGCTGGGGTGGACCCATTCAAATTCAGGGCAGTACGGTGGCATTGTGGATAGCACAATCGCTTCACAGCTCCAGGGTCCCAGGTTAGATTCCGGCTTGGGTCACTGTCTGTGCGGAGTCTGCACATCCTCCCCGTGTGTGCGTGGGTTTCCTCCGGGTGCTCCGGTTTCCTCCCACAGTCCAAAGATGTGCAGGTTAGGTGGATTGACCATGATAAATTGCCCCTTGGTGTCCAAAATTGCCCTTAGTGTTGGGTGGGGTTACTGAGTTATGGGGATAGGGTGGAGGTGTTGACCTTGGGTAGGGGGCAGGGTGCTCTTTCCAAGAGCTGGTGCAGACTCGATGGGCCGAATGGCCTCCTTCTGCACTGTAAATTCTATGTAAATTCGGGACGCACTGGTGGTCAGAACGGGTGGGGCCCGGAGATCGCACAGGGTTGTAACGACAGAGGATGCGAGAGAGGTGGGAAGGGGGCACGAGGCCATGGAGAAATGTTAAATCAAGGTTGGGAATTTTAAAATCGAGGTACTGGCAGAGCGGCGAGGGGGAGACACTAAGTGTACATCAGTGAGCACAGGGGACGAGCTACGATATGAACAGCCGAACTTTGGATGGCTTCAAGTTTGTGGAGAGAAGATTGAAGGCCGGCGAGGAGAGTTTTGGAACCCACTGATTGTAAAAACAACAGCGCCGTGGGTCATCGTTCAGCCTCTTCTCTGAAGTGCGAGGGTGAAAGCAGGCAACTGGGGAAACGTGCCCTTCCGTCAAAAGTCAAAGCCTCCGAGGAAGGGCAGAAGGGAAACTGCGACATTGACAGAAAGAAAACATCATTTCTGTCTGGCGAACTTCGAGATTTGAAGTGCGGGAGCTTGCGTCCGAAGGGTGGAGCATTCGGCTCTAAGCACCGTGAATAAATCAGCGGGGAGGAGGAGACGCAGAGTTTGGAGCAGAGCAAAACCTGCCGTGAGACTGAGTTAGTTCTTGTGATGAACGAGACCAGCAGTGGATGGTGCTGGAATGTTAATGCGCTGTGATACAGACATGTTCATTTGACGTGAGCTGCCGATGTGTTATAACAGAGACAGGCCAGCACAAAATGTCCAATAAGAGCTGCTCGCGCCTCGTTTTCCTCGCCGCGTTCTTGGAACCAATTTAATACAATTACAGATTTCTTTATCTGGGAAACCAGTTATTGACTTTGAATTAAATGTCTCTCCGAGTGGGTCCTTTTTTTTTCTTTTAGCAGAGGAATAATTTGAATGGATGGTGAATCATGGGGAACAAATGTGCAACTGAGCAAGCTACAACATAGATGCGGAGTGCTGGTATTACTGATCCAAAACTCGAGCTCAACAAGGAAGCACCACACAGAAGGCTCAAAGGGGCCCTTGTGAAATGGGGCTCTTTGTTTTAAGGCTGTTCATTGTTCAGGAGTTTAACTACTTCAGAGCGTGAATGAATTACAGAATCTTAAATCCAGTTGTTTGTGTCAAGGGCTCTAACGGGTAGGAGTGCAGAATAAAGAGGGCCTTGTTTCAGTTACTCGGGTGAGTGGCAAAAGATGAGGCGTCCCCTCGATGCGTTACCACGGCAGTGGGTCATGATTTGAGAGGTATTCATGACTATCTTTGTGAAGATCAACAACAATGGGTTATTTCTCATGATCATTTCCAGCCTCTTCAAAGGGGGGGGGGGGGGGGGCAATGGGGAGCCTGGATGGGTTGGGAACACGGGCTGGGCCCAGCTTTGGGTTTTTAATGGCAGTCTCTGAAGGGACGGGACTGCAGTACATCCACCATGAGATGCCAAGGAATCAGAGTTCCAGACCGTACAAATGATTCTTCAAATTAATTCCTGGCGACAGCACTGGGACAGGAAGATGCGGTTCAGTTATGGAACCATCGAATGATACGTCGCAGAAGGAAACCGTTCAGCCCATCGTGCTCGCCCTTGCTCTTTGCCAATATGCCTGCAAATGTTTTCCCTTCAATCGTTCATCCAATTCTCTTTTGAAGATGACTCGGTGAATCGGGTGGCGCACAACTTGGAAATGTGGTGGCCCCAGATGATTAATAATAATAATAATAATCTTTATTGTCGTAAGTATGCTTACATTAACACTGCAATGAAGTTACTGTGAAACGCCCCTAGTCGCCACACCCCAGTGCCTGTTCGGGTCGAATGAGGGAGAAATCAGAATGTCCAATTCATCTAACAGCACGTCTTTCGGGACTTGTGGGAGGAAACCGGAGCACCCGGAGGAAATCCGCGCAGAGACGGGGAGAACATGCAGACTCCGCACAGGCAGTGACCTAAGCCGGGAGTCGAACCTGGGACCCTCGCGCTGTGAAGTAACAGTGCTAACCACTGTGCTACCGTGCCTCCCTTCACGAACACCGGGAATTCTCAGCTTTATGAATAGAAACATAAAAGTGCAAAAGCAGAGACGGTATGACACAGATTTGTAAAACATTGTTTTGGCCTGGACTGGAATATTGTGTCCATGGGCGTGCGAGTTTGGTTCAAGAGCACAGAGAAAGGGCGGGTGAGTGAGGCTAGTGGAGTTGCTCTTGTAGCTATCTAGCATGGACAAGACAAACCAAATGGCCTTCTCCTGTATTGCAGCCATTCCATGTAGGCTTGCTCTCACCACCTTCTGAGACAGTGCAGCCCAAATCCCACTCGATTGTGTCCTCACCGCCCCCGCCTTTTTCACCTCGGCACCACCTTGACGCCAACCCTCCTGCCGTCAGGGGTCAATTCCTCATGTCTTAATCGAGCCATGCCATTTATGACCTCAAGATGCCTCTGTCAATTGTCCACTTAACCTTCTCCGCTCCAAGGAATCCCAGCTTCCTCTGGTCTCACCACACACTGCTGAAGTCAATCACACCCGGTACTATTCCAGTAAATCTCCCCTGCATCCTCTCTCCTTCGTGGAGTGGGAAATGCACGATTGCTTGAGGTGAGATGCCAAAGTCCATCACCCCCCGCCATTGTGAAACAAGGAGAATTGGAGAAAATGCCATCTGCGGAACAGTGTCTTTTGCTGCTGTCCTGATAATGTGTGTATCTTGTTTTCAAACTGCCTGACCTGCAGGAGTCTGGGGGCAGACCGTTATACAGTGCCTCCTCGGTCAGTGATAGGAGAGATGCACTAAAGTGGCACGGATCAATACCGTGATATTCTGAGACCTGACCATTGTTCCCAGTTCTCGATGTCAATGGAGTGGAACTTAATGAAATCACTGCAGGGAGGAAAATAGACAAAGCACACAAACAATGGATGAATGGACAGACTCGGTCAGAGTACAGATATCTTCATCGGGAAACCCGAGGATTATGGTGCGGATCCGCAAATGGATAGGAAAGCTTATTTTACACAGCATGGCGACACACATCTTATCAGTGAGGGGGCAGGGTGAACGTACGCAGGAAGGAAACAAAAGGGGCTGGTTTAGCTCACCAGGCTAAATCGCTGGCTTTTAAAGCAGACCAAGCAGGCCAGCAGCACGGTTCGATTCCCGTACCAGCCTCCCCGGACAGGCGCCGGAATGTGGCGACTAGGGGCTTTTCACAGTAACTTCATTGAAGACTACTCGTGACAATAAGCCATTTTCATTTCATTTTCATTTTTCAATCTCACAGCTCAGGAGGAGGACATTCATCCCATTTAATTGCACCAGAGCCTTGGGGGGAAAGAAAAGGCTATCCAATTCGTTACACTCTCCTGGTTTTCCTCCACATCCCCTGGAGTGCAGCAAGGTAGAATAGTGGTTAGCATTGTTGCTTCACAGCTCCAGGTTCGATTCCCGGCTTGGGTCACTGCCTGTGCGGAGTCTGCACGTTCTCCCCGTGTCTGCGTGGGTTTCCTCCGGGTGCTCCAGTTTCCTCCCACAGTCCAAAGATGTGCAGGTTAGGTGAATTGGACATTCGGAATTCTCCCTGTGGACCTGAACAGGCGCTGGAAGGTGGCGACTCGGGGCTTTTCACATTAACTTCATTGCTTCATTGTTAATGTATGCCTACTTGTGACAATAAAGATTATTATTATTATGCCGTTTCTGCAGTTCATTTCTTGCCACCATGTTCAACATTTTGGTGAAGGCAAATCATATCTGGTGGAAATAACGGGATGCTGGAAGATAAAAGCAATAGGGGAGAAGGTCAGACCAAAAGGTCAGAACGAAAGAAGCATAAAGCGGTCTGGAAGCAGATGATTGACATCAATACCGAGATATTAGGACCAGTGGCCAGGACCTGAAGATTGGTCAAAGGTGTAGATTTTAAGGAGCGTGTTGAAGGGGGCAGGGGGGGAGAGAGAGAGAGGTCAATGTTTTTTGGGGGAGATGTTTTCAGGACTGAGGCAGCTGAAGGCATGGCCGGTCTTCCGATTAAAATCAAGAACACTTGAGGGGCCATAAGCAGAGGAGTGTCGAAATCTCAGCGGCTTGTGGGGCTTGGAGGAGGTAAAGAAATGGGGAGGGCGGGACGATGCCATGGGTGGGTGATTGTTTTCAAACTGAGCCGTTCTGATCAATAGGTTTGACTCAAGAACAAGATGATGTTAACGATCCAGCCATAAGGCAACTTGGGCGGGATTTTCCAGCCCTTCCCACCAACGGGATCTTCCGCTCCCGCTGCAGGCAACCAATGGCGCAGCTGGAAAATCCCACCCTCAGGAAAAAAGAGAGATAGGCGGAAAATTTAAACTGAAGGCAAAGGCATGCGTCAAATCCATAGGCAACAGAGCAAAGGGGTGACCAATCGAAATACAAAGAGGTGAGGAAAGAAGACGCACAATTAAAAAAAGGCAAGGAGGAATGACGAAACGACACAGCGTCGATATACATCCTGCTATCCAACGGCACTGTGCTGGGTTTCTTTGCCTCGAGGAGATTGCTCTCGCTGAGGCCACCCTTGGAGAGATTACCTGCTGGTGACCATGTTTGGGGTGGCATTTTGTCTGGCAGCCCTGGTCTCCCACCTCAGGCCCCCACTGTTTTGTGACCCCCTCCTCACTCCCCCAACCTTGGGGAGGCCCCCTGGGAACCCTCCCCGAGCACTCCCCCCATACCTGGCAAGGCCCCCACCACCGGGCCTGACCACTGGCAGTGTCAACCTGGCACCTGGTTGCCCCTGCCTCTGGCTGCCTGGCAGTGCCCCCTGGCAGTGCCAGGCTAGCAGTGTCAAGGTGCCTGGGTACCAAGGGGGAGTGCTAAGATGTCACCTTGCCCCGTCGCCGACTACCTGGGGGGGTCTACAATGGCCTGGGACACACCGTGAAGTGTCGTTACACCTGGTCCATATTTGTTCTGGCAAAATCTCCCCGGCATGGCCGTGGAGTCCCAGGTGAATCCGACGTCTAGATAGTTAATGAGCTATAAGTCTCATTACAATATTCAGAGCTGGAGCTCATCCAGCAAGGGTGAGACCCAGATCGCACCAGGCGGAGCGCATTGGGTGACACGGAAACGACCCGACTCGGATTTGGGGTTCACGCGCGATTCCCCCCATTACGCCCGGGACCGCGCCAGGGACAACGAGGTCGCTGAATCGCGCCTTATACCTGGATGGATTCTCAAAAGAGCCGGGAAAGGTACAGCAGAGGCGTCATTGTGTCAAATTTCAACAGAAAACATACATATGCAAAGTCACCAAAACAATACCACCTGGGTTCATATCTGGAGCAATAGAATCTGATAACAGCCCAGTTATAGAACTTGGTTTCGAGCACCCTGTGCAGATTTCTGGTCTCCATAATATAAAAGGTGTGCAAAAGTATGAGAGAAGGTGCAGAAATTGTGTGTGGTGATTCATCAGATCTGAGACGGTACAACTATCAGGAAATGATCAACTGTCTGGAGCTCCTTTCTGGAAAAATAGAAGACTGAGACACGGTTTAGCTGCGGCCTTAATAATTATGAAGACATTCATTCATTCGGGTCAACGTAGGGAAAACAAAATTGCACCCAATTTTATTTCTGTCTCAGGTTCTGAGGGAGTTAGAATTTGGCTACTGTCCCCAAAACTAGAGGCGCTCAATACGTCAGACATGACTCAATCAATATGGTGGGAGAATGGGCCTGGGCAGGATGCTCTTTCAGAGGGTCGGTGCTGACTCGATGGACCGAATGGCACCCTCCCGCACTGCAGGGATTCTATTTTTAAAAGGTGTTTGAACCAAATTATGCGGATGTATTGATGAGAAAATCCTTGAGGGACAAAGAGTGCGAGAGTTCCCCGGTCAGCCATGCTCGAGTGGCTTCCCTCAAGCCACACAGCCACTGGGCGACAGGCGGAAGGAACGATCAGTTCGAGGAGAACGGACCTCGGTGCGGGAACAGACGAGGAGGAGAAACAACAACAATGTGAGGAAGAAAAGAGTGGAAGAATGTGTTGATTGGGGTCAATGAAGCAAATCGATCAGGTGGAAGCTCGTGTGCAGCTTAAATCCTGCTTCTGTACTGTGCGGCTAGGAATAAGGAACCGTCGGTTCTCAAACCAAGTCACAGGGATTCTTACAAATCAGCACACCGCTTAAAAACACATGAAGAAAGCTCCAAGCACACTGAGGTCACCCCAGTGTTGAAATCTTTGCTCAAATGTAGAAAAATAAGTAAAGCAGCTCTTGATGCTGTTCAGATTCTGAATTATACAGCTTAACAGGCACCAGATGGGAAGGATTTATAAAATAAAAATAACATCATTCAAGATTGATGTGCTGAGATCACCTTGTTTAAGAACAAAACCTTCTCAGTTTCTGGGCGGTATTCTCCGCTAAGGCCAAAAATCGCCTTAATTCACCCCCACCCGGGGGGTTAGGAGCGGACCCCCGTCGTTCCCGGCCGCGACCTCGGCCGCCAGAAATGACGCGCAAATGCCGCTTTTCATGATGTCATCCACGCATGCGCGGGTTGCCGGTTCCAACCCGAGCATGCGCGGATGACATCACCGCGCAGAGGCATGAACCCGCGCATGCACGGTGCCGTCTTTCTCCACCGCCGCCCGGCAAAACGGGGCAGTTCATCTTGCCGGGCGGCAGAGGGGAACGAGTGCGTCCATTTTGGACGCTGGCCCGATAATCCGTGGGCACCAATCGTGGGCTTGTCCCCTCCGGAGCACAGTCGCGGTGCTCCCGTCCAAATCGGGCCCCTAGATGCCCCAAACGGGCATCCGGCGCCCGTTTCACGAATGCAGCGACCAGGTGTGGTTGCTGCCGTGGTGAAATGAGCGTGAAGGGTCGGCCGCTCGGCCCATCGGGCTCGGAGAATCGCCGTTCGCTGTGAAAAACGGCGAGCGGCGATTTTTCCGAGGTGGGGGGGAGAATCGTGGGTGCGCGGGGGGGGGGGGGGGGGTAAAAAATGTCGGGAGGCCCTCCCACGATTCTCCCAGGCCGCGTGGGGAGCGGAGAATTCCGCCCTCTATTCTTCATTTGGATTTGGAGACACCGAGAGAGAGAGAGAAAGAGACAGGGAGAGAGTGAGAGAGTAATATAACGTTATTATCCCATGGTGTTACATCAAGAAATACTAGCTGGATTTTGATTTGATTTTACTTACTGTCACATGGACCAAAGTACAGTGAAAAGTATTTTTCTGCGACCGAGGGAACGTACCACAGTACGTACAGAGTAGACAAAAGGAATAACCAACAGAGTACATTGACAAATGGTACATCGACAAACTGTGATTGGTTACAGTGCGGAACAAGGGGCCAAACAAAGCAAATACATGAGCACATCAGAGCCACGCGAGTTAACAGTGAACCGTGGAACATGCAGCAGCAGCAGAGGGCAATCTCTTTTCTGTTTCGCCACTCAGAGGACAGAGACCTACACCTTGGGCGACTTAACTATTGTAAAATAAACAGGGCCGTCGTGAAGTTTAAAATGGAGGTCAGAGGAAAAAGCCATGTATGCACCAAGTACGTGTCGGCAAGTGACTGAAATCTGTGCAATCTTTAGTAGGTTAACTATATACACACATTACTAACCTACTGCAAGAACAAGGTGCATATAATACAGGAATTAGTTCAGGCTCAGTGCTTTCACTATGCTTGCTTGTACGACACTGAATGACCCGATGGGCCGAAGGGCCTCTTTCTGTGACTCTGGCTCTTTGATTCCAAGACCCCCGAGTCGTGGGTCATGACAGCACACACGGACGGCACGGTGGCACAGTGGCTAGCACTGTTGCTCCACAGCGCCAGGGTCCCAGGTTCGATTCCTGGCTTGGGTCACTATCTGTGCAGAGTCTGCACGTTCTCCCCGTGTCTGCGTGGGTTTCCGCCGGGTGCTCCGGTTTCCTCCCACAAGTCCGGAAAGACGTGCTCGTCAGGTGAACTGGACATTCTGAACTCTCCCTCTGTGTACCCGAACAGGCGCCGGAATGTGGCGACTGGGGGATTTTCACAGTCACTTCATTTGAAGCCTACTTGTGACACTAATGAAGATTGTAGATTATTGAAGTGACCGCCAGACCCTCAAATTGGTCGTGGTTGAGGATTGGAGGAGGAGCATCAGTCTTGATTCCCGGCTCCGGTTGCGAGCTTGTCAACTGTACCAGTCGATGGGTGAAAATATGGTGGAACGCCTACCCAGCATGCATTGCCTAAAAGATAGGTGAGCCACGTCAGTACATCCCCAAGAAAAGAAAAATTGGGAGAGTGGGGAGTGGAGTGGGAGCGATGAAGGACAAATGCAGAAAACACTCTGACTCACGGGCAATGGCAAAGTGCCACTTCAAGCACCTACAAAGAATAGAAACACTTGTGCATTCTGTGCAGCTTGAGAACACAATTGCTTGAAGCGCGTTGATGCCACTATTTCTGTCATGATTCTGATTCACCCATCTTGCAATGACCAGCTGCTCGGCACGACAAGCCAAGCCGGATCGTGGGAACCTTGCCCTCAGGAAAGGTGACGGCAGAGATACAGATAAGCAACGTTTCTTCAATGTATCCCAAATCTGGATTCTTACTTATAATCAGTCAAACAGTTCAAGATGCACAGGTATTCAATATTATAGACAGGATGTGTGTGTGTTGCGTTGAAGACTGCTGTCGGAGGCCACCAGTGATTATGGAGTCACTTCTCTGCTGTATTCAAAAGCCTTTCAAAGCAGAAAGAGAGACTGCATTTTCAAACTATCAGATTACATCTCATAGAAACATGAACTTTGAGTGCAAATGTAGCAACTGTTGTGGGCACAGCAGGGTCTCAACAATGGCCTCCTTCTGCACTGTAAATTCTGTAATGTTCCCCTGGTCAGTAAAGCCTCAATGTATCACTGCTTCCCAAGAATTGTCTAACATTCCACAGTTATGTCGAGAAAAGAAATTGAATGCAAAATCCCAGGCAACCCTGAGGGAGCGCTGCTCTGCTGGACGTGGCATCTTTCAGATGTTATGTTGAAGGGAGGCTCCACCTGCCCCATCAGATGACCATGAATGCTCCCATGCCACAATTCGAACGGTGAACCCCACGCAGTGTCCCTGGTCAATAATCGTCCATCAACCAACATCACTAATTAAGATTATCTGTCTATTGTCACACTGATGTTTCTCAGAGTTTGCTGTGTTCAAATTGGTTGTTGTGTTTCCCCCGCTTTACAAAGTACTTCATTGGCCGTCAAGTGCTTTGCAACATCCTGAGATATGTTACACAAAGCTGGCTTCCTCCTTTCTTTCTGTACTGGAGGAGAAGCCTCCATTCTGTGCTGGAGCCGCTCACTATCTCCTGGTGTGGAGGTGAGAATGCTGTCAACTGACCCAAGTGAAGGTCCCAAAGGTGTCCCAAGGGTCCATGAGCCAAGGAGGCTGCTCGTGGTCAGTGGCCACAATCACTCACCTGCAACTGCCTGCCTCACCCGACCTTGCCCTTTCTTGCCCTGTCATGCACAGCCCGCTCCACCAACGCCCGCAGCACCCCATCCCCCACCTCATTCCCGCCCAATTCAACGTGAGTTTAGGACGACGACCAGAACTGGTTCAATTCACGTGGAATCACAGGATTCCATTGAATCGCTGCAGTGCAGAAGGAGGCAATTTGGCCCATCGAGTGTTTACTGACCCTCCAAAGGGGCACTCACTCTATCTAGGCCCACTACCCTGCCCTATCCCTGTAACCCTGCACATTGATCATGACAATCCACCCAACCTGTATATCTTTGGACAGAAAGACGCAATTTATCATGGCCAGTCCATCTAGGCGTGTTCCGGTGCAAGAGGCCATTGTTCCATCGTGTCTCCACCGGCTCCCCAAAGGAGAACCATTCCCCTGCCTTTCCCCCCCCCACCCCCCCCATACCCCCGTACAGTATTTCTATTCCAATAATTATCTAATGCCCTCTTGAATGCCTCGATTGAACCTGCCTCCACCACACATCCAGGCCGTGCATTCCAGACCCCAACCACTCGTTGTGTGAAGAGGTTTCTTCTCACGTCGCGTCTGCTTCTTTCACGAATCACCTTGAATCTGGGGCCCTCTCGTCCTCGACCCTTTTACCAGTGGGGGCAGTTTATCCCCCGTCTGCTGCGCCGGGCCACCTCATGACTGTGAGCACCTCCGTCAAATCTCCTCTCAGCCGTCTTCTCTCCAAAGAGAACAGCTCCAACCTCTCCAATCTGTGCCATTACCCGACTATGTCCTGCCTCTCCATCACCAAAGTGCACGGAGGGCAGCTGCAGCACACGGCAGAGCTCCTGGGGAAAGCAGCAGGAAGAATTGGGAGAGTGAGAGAGAGAGAGGAACCGTTATCCAACGCTGCGCATGCTCTTCGTTTATCATTCCTCCCACACGACATGCCTGTGGATACAGCGCGATTATGCAGAGATGCTCACTGAGCTCTTTATAAATTTGAAAAAGATTTGCGCATTAGGAAACATTCCTCGAGTTCATACCAGTTTGAAAAAACACCAGGTAATATTCACAGATATTTATTGTCTTTGTTGCAGTCATTTCTATAAATATGTACGCATTCTGTACGATGTAAAACAAAATACAATAAAAATCTGAAATAGGGAGGGACTTGCTCATGTGTGTGGCAGACCTGTCATCTTCAAAATTAACTAGTCGTGTCTGCATAAGGCCATGAAGTAGAATCAATACTTGGGGGGGGAACCAAGATTAAAATCACCTCTTCAATTCAACGCTAAATGCATTTTCTGAATTGGTGCTGGATCCATTTAAAGAGGCCGGACCCCGTTATTTTTCACCCATCCTGTGCGGCCCGGCGTTGCTTTGTCTCAGGCACCAGCAAGCTACAGCCTGGTGCCTGCCCGCAGTCCATGTCGCTACCGACCACCGGAAGTGACCCAGGCCCAAACGCTGGCCTGCCACTTGGGAAGAGAGGACGAGAAGAAAGACACGGGTGAGACGCAGACAGTGAAAAAGACCATTGACCTGGGAGGGGATTCTCTGGTCGGTGGGCGGACGCGGCTGGGGAATCCTGCCCTTAGACATTTATTTTCACGTCCGAGAGCCTCGTCCATTTTAATGACAGGCCAAAGTGAAATTTGTAAAAAAAAAAGCCAAACCCATTCTGTAGCTCGAACGTGCCCAATCTCAGCCTGGTGCGGGATAAAAGCTACAACCGAGGGTTCTTCTATCCCACTCCTCACATTCCCCTTGGGGCGGCAGGGTAGCACACTGGCTAGCACTGCTGCTTCACAGCTCCAGGGACCCGGATTAAATTCCGACCATGGGTGACTGTCTGTGCGGAGTCTGCATGTTCTCCAGTGTCTGCCTGTGTATCCTCTGGGTTCTCTGGTTTCCACCCACAGTCCAAGATGTGCAGGTTAGCTGGATTGGCCACGCTAAATTGCCCCTTAGTGTCCAAAAGGTTAGGTTACGGGGATAGGGTGGCGGTGTGGGCTTAAGTAGGGTGCTCTTTCCAAGGGACAGTGCAGACTCGATATGTTGAATGGCTTCCTTCTGCACTGTAAATTCAATTATATTGTTCCCCGCCCCTTCCCCTGGCTGTGACCCGATTATTAATAATTGATACTCGAGCCAAGGGAGGGTGATGCAAATTGCGCGGCTGAGGGAACGTGGGGAGTGATGGTTCGTGGGTTTTGGAAGCGCCAGTCCCGAGGAAGTGTTTCAGCAGGCCAAAAAAAAAGAAAAGTTGCTGAAAATCATTAGGGGCAGCACGGTAGCATGGTGGTTAGCATAAATGCTTTACAGCTCCAGGGTCCCAGGTTCGATTCCCGGCTGGGTCACTGTCTGTGTGGAGTCTGCACGTCCTCCCCGTGTGTGCGTGGGTTTCCTCCGGGTGCTCCAGTTTCCTCCCACAGTCCAAAGATGTGCGGGTTAGGTGGATTGGCCATGCTAAATTGCCCGTAGTGTCCTAAATAAGTAAGGTTAAGGGGGGGGTTGTTGGGTTACGGGTATAGGGTGGATACGTGGGTTTGAGTAGGGTGATCATTGCTCGGCACAACATCGAGGGCCGAAGGGCCTGTTCTGTGCTGTACTGTTCTATGTTCTATGCTATTTTTCTTCCCCGCTGTCAGTTCCCCCACCGCCCCCTCCGTTCTCCGCATCTTCAATTTTAAATCGGCAATGTGTGTTACAGTACCCAGCTCTTCAGAAAGGGCATCGCAGCTTATTCTACTCCTGCACATATTTCTTCTTGCAGATATTTCTTCTTCAAGTATTCAACCAATCACAGGGCGGCACGTGTCGTACTGGTTAGCACTGCTGCCTCACACCACCATGGACCCGGGTTCGAATCCTGGCCCTGGGTCCCTGTCCATATGGACTTTGCACATTCTTCCCGTGTCTGCCTGGGTCTCACCCCCACAGCCCAAAGGTGTGCCGGTCAGGTGGGTTGGCCACGCTAAATTGCCCCTTAATTGGAAAAAAATTAATTGGGTACACAAGTTTTTTTTTAAATGTTTTTTTTAAATAAAAAAAGTTTTTAACCAATCCCAATTTTCCAAATGAAAATTTGGGGGAGGGCCGGCACTGTAGCACAGTGGTTAACACTGCTGCCTCGCAGCACCAGGGATCTGGGTTCAATTCCAGTCGAGCTTGGAGGCTCCTTCAGAGGGTCGGTGCAGGCTCAATGGGCTGAATGGCCTCCTTCTGCACTGCAGGGAATCTGTGATGGAATTGATCTCTCGGAGCAATCCAAACTATAAGAACACGCCATCAGTCACCCTGAGCCCGTTGATGATCCGACCCTCCCTGATTGTAAGCAGTTCAGCCTCATTGCCCGCTGAAACCAGTGGTTCTCACCGTCCGGTCCGTGGGAGACCCCCCTGGGGGGGGGGAGGGGGGGGGGGGCGGGCACTCTCACCTCGCCACTCGGGTGACACAGTGCAACGAGACCCATGCCACCCGTCGTCCTGAGCGCGAGCAGCAACAATCTATCTCAGCAAAAATGCGTCTTATTGTCAATCTTGTTTGGCTGTGTTGGATGTCAGATTGGTATTATTTTCCCAGAAGATTGCTTCTTCAAATAAATGTGTTTCCTTGCAGGAGGAACGTTGGTGATGTAAAAATGTGCAAGCTTTGTTTCTTGCCTGAATAAATGTACTTATGATATGTAATTTAAAAATATTAATGCACCTAAATTTATTACAGGAAATAACTGAAGAGGAATGAAGTATATACAATCTCCTTGAGTGTGCCAGAATAGACCGGAGCTTCGAGCCTGCTCCGCCATGGGAAATGGGATCATCATTCTTCCCATTAATTCTGATGTATTTTTTTTACAGTGGGGTTGTACAGTGGGTCTCTGCCCCACATAAGCGGTCCATGGAGTTTTTCTCCCCATGAGGTGGTCCAGCAAAAAAATTCTAAACCCTCCATAATTTTAAACATCTCCATCAAATCGCTGCTCCAGCGAGAACAAACCCGAGTCGCTCCAGTCCAGGTGACTGTTATCCCTCACTGCTGGAGCCATTCTCATGACTCTCTCTCTCTCTCGAGTCTGACAGTTCTGACCATGAAACCTCCCCGTCGATGATGTGAGCAGTCGGGATAACGCTCCTCATCATCCTTCACCTCTTGTGGCCTCCCCCCTTCGATTCAACAAGTAATGGGGTCAAACCACGAAGCCAGCCATGAACGAATGGTGGAGCAGACTTGATGGGAGAAATGGGCAGAATCTGCTCCTCTCTCTGACGAACGTGTGGACCCATTTCAATTAGGAGTGCCTAATCAATGCTGGCGTCTTACTGAGAAAGTTCTGTGCTGCCTTTCAGACAAGGGGTTAAACTTTGTCCTAGTCTGTCCTCTAGGTAAAAGAACCAGTGACGCTATTCAATTAACAGCAGGGGGGGTTTTGCCAACTGCACAAGCCAATATTTACCCTTCAACAAGCATAGTTTAAACAGATTATCTGATCATTAAATTGTTACTGTTTGTTGGGCCTCATTGTGCACAAACTATCCAGCGTCCTGTCTGGCTAAATCACAGCCTGGTATGGCAACTGCTCAGCCCAAGACAGTAAGAAACGACAGAGAGTCGTGAACACAGCCCAGTCCATCATGCAAACCGGCCTCCCATGCACTGACTCTGTCTACACCTCCCGCTGCCTTGGGAGAAGCGGGCAGCAGAATCAAAGACCCCTCCCACCCGGGTTATTCTCCCTTCCAACCTCTTCTATCGGGCAGGAGGTAAAAAAGTCTGAGAACACGCACTGACAGGTGCAAAAACAGTTTCTTCCCCGCGATTACCAGACTCCCCCTTATCGCCTGAACTGATCTCTCCACACATGTTCTCTATTGAGTAGTACTGCACTCCGTACGCTTCACCCGATGTCTGTATCTACGTATTTACATTGTGTATTTGTCGTATGTCCTATGTTTTTTCATGTATGGAATGATCTGTCTGCACTGTACGCAGAACAATCCTTTTCACTGTACACAAATCAAATCAATTCAACTGGCTGTCACATTTTCAACAGTAACTTCAAAAGTACCTCATTGGCTGCAGAGTACTTTGGCACAGCCTGAGGCTGTGAAGGACGCTACCATTTTTTAAAATGTTCTCTCGATACCCAACATGTAACACCTGGGGTTTCCACTCCAGCAGCCAATGATGTTTCCCATGCCCGGCAGCAGAATGCACTGTCTGCAACCTTTGAGACAGGACAACACTTGCCTGGGACATGCCCAAGCAATGGTCAGTCTCGACCCGAAAATTAACTCGACTGAAGAAAGCTCAGGAGCTTCAGTGAAACCGTGCGTCTTTCACAGCAAGCCTTTGTCCAAAAATAGACGAGGCAAAGATAATCTCTGGCAGCAAAGTGGTGTTTTAAATGCAAATGTTTTTGATCAGTGGCTTGAGATTGGCAGGTCAATAGTATCATCATGGGTGGGTGTGCTAATGACTGTAAACTAACTGCTGGTGCCGACTTTCCATTGTTCCCATATTTTCCAAGTGAGTAACGATTCATCGCAAAGTGTAGCTGAGTATGGCCCTTACTGTCACATGGCAAGATAGCAGGGATGGAAGGCTGGATTGAAAGGAAATCTCAGAAGGATTGCGGAAGGGAAGAGGTGACATTCCCGGTCGATCCAATCAAGACGTCACGAGATGCCATCCACCAAAAAAGACCTGCTTCAATTTCAAAGAGAACACGGGGTGGCATGGCGGCAGCCGGTTCAATTCCAGCCTTGGGTGACTGTCTGTATGGAGATTGCACATTCTCCCCCTGTCTGCGTGGGTTTCCTCCGGGTGCTCCGGTTTCCTCCCACTGTCCAAAGATGATATGCAGGTTAGGTGGATTGGCCATGATGTACATTAATGTACAAAGGTTAGGTGGGGGGGGGGGGGGGGGGGGGGAGTCACGGGGGATAGGGTGGAGTTCTGGGCTGCGATAGGGTGCCCTTTCAAGGGCCTGTGTAGACTCGATGGACCGAATGGCCTCCTTCTGCACTGTACATTCCAGATGATTCTGTGAACACGTCACGATGACACAAGCACATCTTTGTGCTTTTTTAACGCTCTATTCGTTGTCCACTGCTCAGAAAGTGAACAGATCTCGAAAAATACAAATTAAGCGTGCATGCCAGGAGCTTCTTCTTCCCTGCAGTCAGTGAGGGAAGCCAACTGAATGTCGTACATCAGATGACCTCCAGCAGGCACCACAGTAGTGGAACAATGTCAGTCTATATGGTGTGAGTGGGTCCTGACACCGTAGTCCTGGTCGTCCCAAACCGAGAGGCTATGAGGGCATCTCTAGCCCTGCGCCCCAAGCAGCCCCTGGCCATCGCCTAAGGTCCTTTCTCCGCCTCCTCTGAGGTTTCCTCTTGCCGCCCTCCTCGACATCTTCCTTATCCGAGGATATGTGGCTCTCCTCCACATCCTCGTGGTCCAGCTGCCCGCCCCATTGCAGTACCAGGTTGAGCAGACCACCGCAGTATACCCTCTGGGGGTGATATTGGTAGCCCCCCCACCCCCGATCGGTCCAGGCACCGGAACTGCAGACCACCTCACACGTTGACGCATGAGGTTCAATATCACAAGTCTCAGTGGGTGTCTGTGGCCTCCGCACTGGTGTCATCAGCACTTCCTGAATGGGTAACCTTTGTCCCCGAGGAGCTATCTCTCTAGCCACTGCTCACCCTCAAAAACGGCTGGGATCTGTGAGCGTCCCAAGGTGTAGCTACTACGGATGCTCACCGGGAAACAGGCACACACCTGCATAATGCATATCACACGGTCAAAGACGATCTGGATATTGAATGAGAGGTATCCCTTGCGGTTCACAAATGGCGTCCCATGCCCCCATGAGAACGCAGAGCCATGTGGGTGCAGTCAATGACATCCTGCACTTGGGGCATGCCTGCGATGCAGGAAAAGCCCATGGCCCTGGCGTCCTGGCTTGCCTGGCCCTGGTCCAAGTTGCTGTACATGTGAGCACTCACAAACAGTGCGTCAGTCACTTCCTTTACGCACTTGTGCATGGCAGACTGGGAGATGCTGCTCAGGTCACCCGTGCGGCCCTGAACCACGCCACCAGCATAGAAGCTCAGAGTTGCAGTGGCTTTCAAGACCACAGGCAATGGATGACCTCCCAGTCCATGTGGTGTCAATTCTTGCATCACCTGGAAAAGGTGGTCCACCACCTCCTGGTACAGATGCAATCTTCTCCAGCACTGGACTTTTGACATCTGGAGCGAGGAATTTTGATGGTGGTATACTGGTGTCTAGGTGCATTTCCTCCTCGGCTCTACCTAGGCCCTTGTCATGTGAGAGTATCTTTAAGAAATGGGTGTTTTTTATAGAATAGCTGTAGTGGGTGTACCTTTAAGAAATGGGTGCTTATTGCTGCAGTGATGTCAGAGTGTGGGTGGAGCTAGGCTGCCTGCCAGCTTTTACTTTCGTTTTGGGCTTGCAGTTACGGGGTGTGTTTAGTTTTGGAGACGTTGCAGTCGCAGCAAGATGAGTATGAATCTCTGCAAGCTTATGAATGTCCATTTAGTGATTTCAACGTGGTAACTGTTCTCAGTAGTGAAGTTAAACCTGATGTCTTTCTGTACAAAGGGTTATTTTTGTCTTATGGATGTTAAAAGGAAAGTTTAAAGGTTACTTCGAGTGTTGTATTCTTTGGGGGTTGTATTTGAATTGATGGTCGCTAAGGTGTTCACTGTATGTTTTAAAAAGGTTAACTTGAGTTCATAGAATAAACATTTTGCTTTAAAAAGTACTTTTAGATTTCTGCTGCGCCACACCTGTAGAGTGGGCCGTGTGCACCCCATGACCACAATCTAGTTAAAGTCGTGGGTCAGGTGAACTCCATGATCCACTTTGGGGTTCTCTAAACCCTGGCCCATAACCACCCTGCTCCCGGGAGGTCAGCAGGCTCTGTCTCCCCCTCCTCTGCAGGGCACTGGCCATGGCCGCTTGCAGGGGCATATTGATGTCACTGCTGCTGCTTGACATCAATCAAAAGAATTGCGAGTTCAACCGGCTCCATAATTCTCCAGAATCATAAACTGAAAGGAAGAGATCATCAAAGTGAATGAGGTGGTGTCCTGACCCTCAGCTATTTCAGGATCCAGGACATCCACCCATGTGCATCCCCATATGTGAGCACCTTTCCACTGATCCTCATCCCCTCCCCTGTCACACAATAGCCACTTCACCACAGTTACCCCTCTCAACTCCACCTGAATTAAATCATGAAATTTACAGTGCAGAAGGAGGCCATTCGGCCCATCGAGTCTGCACCGGCTCTTGGAAAGAGTACCCTACCCAAGCCCATGCTTCCACCTTATCCCCGTAACCCAGTAACCCCAGCTAACCTTTTTTGGACATGAAGGGCAACTTATCATGGCCAATCCACCTAACCTGCACATCTTTGGACTGTGGGAGGAAACCGGAGCACCCGGAGGAAACCCACTCAGACATGGGAACAACGTGCAGACTCCGCACAGACAGTAACCCAAGCCGGGAATTGAAGCTGGGACCCAGGAGCTGTGAAGCAACTGTGCTAACCACTGCTACAGTGCCGCCCGCTTGAAATGCTTCAACCCTTGATCGCCTCAGCAGGTGGCATGGCCCTTCTATGGATGAGGATTGGGGCAGTTGAGTGCATTCAATGGATTTGAATCCCTCACGGGCAGGGGAATGAGACACTGCCACCCGTCATCTCCTGAACCGGGTGACTGATGAACACCTTCACCATAATGCATTGCATTGCGGGCCACATCTGTGTTACCTCTCTATTATGGAGATGTGAATGTTAGCTTCGGAGTTCAATGCTTGAGGCTGGGCTTCCAATTATTTTGATCAACACTAATCACCAAGTAAACTAAATCAAATAACTGAGGGACAAAGTGAAGGGAAAGTCCTTGAAAGGGAAAATATTAGGCGCCAATCAGTGGCATACTCATGCATTGCAATGCTGACTGAATTGGCACAATTGACTCGTCAAGGAAGGATCAGGGAGCTAATTAAGTAACTAGTTTCCCCTTCCCCACTGTGCCCATGTAGCATGGCATCTCATGGGACCCCACCCAGGGACTTTACTGTTGCCCCCTTTGCTGACCCTGTGGATTCACCTGCTCCCACCCACGTTCCAGCTGGCAATTGGTCAGCAGTGATATTGCCACAGGTCCAGCAAGGAGGACACGGGAGTCACGCTGCCTGCAAACCAGCCACCAGACCCCTTTAAACCTAAACGCTCACAGCCACCAAGGACTCCTAAGCCCCCTCGAGTGACTCCCACCACCGGCTGCACTTATCCGGCAGACCCGAGCGCTCACCTCCAATATCCCCTTTGTAGGTGAGGTCACCAGGTTCTGGTTTTTACACAGCTGTTGCAAAGTGCTCCGGCGTAAAGTTGCATGGGTGCCTATTTCAATATTCAGTGAGGGGGGTGGGGGGGGGGAAACCAGCGGGAGGGCTCACTCATAGGATGCTTATGTATTTAAATGAGATTCACAAGCTTCTGTGGCAAGGTTCTTGTTAGATCACCGTTGAGGAGCCTGGAAAATCGGTACCGCGTTTCCCGATTCTCGTTGTACTTTGCACCCATGTTGCCATTCTCGCTGATGGCTAACGCGGGCTGAAAATCTCTCTGCCAGTGCGTTAAATCTAGGGAGGCACCACTGGTCGCAATGCCCCTGAAGCCTCCAGTCCCATGACATTCTTTTTTGTTCTTTTTTCCTCAGGGCAGTTTGAATACCCCATTGATTCATTTATTCACATCCTCAATGTATTCCCTTGCTATTCCCCATCGAGAAAAGTCCCTGATGCAAACCAAGAGTCAATGATGCCCTTTGCCATTTTACAGCATTGCAGACTCCAAAACAGAAGTTAAAAAAAAAGCCAAGACACACATTTATTCAGTACATTTCACAACCGCAGAAAGTCCCAAAGTACTGAACTTGAGGTATAGTCGCCCATCCAGTGGGGGAGATGTGGCTGCTCATCTGCACATGGTAAAGTCATCATATTCCCAGGTGACCCCCCTTTGAAGGGGAGAGCTGACTGATGGCGATTTAACCTGAGGTTCACCGCACCTCAGGCGAGGGGCGAGGTCATTCATGGATAACCTCGGTGGTCAGCACAGGAAGTGAACCCGCACCGTTGGCGTGGCTCCACCTCACAAACCGACCGTCCAGCCAACTGGGCTCACTGAGCCCCTTGTACGTGGACAGCTCCCATGAATATCATATAAAAGCAAATTACTACGGATGCTGGAATCTGAAACGAAAGGGAAAATGCTGGAAAATCTCAGCAAGTCTGGCAGCATTTGTAGGGAGAGAAAAGAGCTAAATGTTTGCTCTTTTCTCTCCTTACAGATGCTGCTAGACTTGCTGAGATTTTCCAGCATTTTCCCTTTCGTCCCATGAATATCAGCCTGATAATTACCCAGATAATCTGTTTTTGTGGTGTTGTTCAAGGGATAGATTTTGGCCAGGACGCTGGGAGGAATCTTTTCAGATTGGTGCCATGGGGTCTGTTATGTTTGACTGAAAGAGTAGAGTGGGCCTCGAATTTCGGTGAAAGTTGCTGCACCCCAAAAGTGCGCCCAGCTGCCTCATCACCACATTCATTCACTCCTTTGATCAGGATGGAAGTACTGACAACATTCCATGGTTCTCAGTGGAAGAGAAGGCAGGGGAAGGTTTCTCTTGGCTAAGCTTTCTCGTGGTTTCTGGTGGTCTCACACCAAGAAGGAACAACACTGAATATGGAGGGAAAGGACAGGGTACATCAAAGACATGTTGCCCGAGGATCATCCGAAACATTGTTAGGTCGTCCGTCTGTCCGACCCATGCAATCCTACACATGCCCGAATTTCCTGAGTTCATAGAATCCCTACAGTGCAGAAGGAGGCCATTTGGCCCATCGAGTCTGCACCCACCCTCCGAAAGAGCACTTTACCCTCGTCTCCCTACCCCACCCAATTGCGACAGCCCCGTTCGTTGACCACGAGACTAAAGGGGGAGATTTTAGCATGACGGATCCACCTAACCTGGACACCTTTGGACTGTGGGAGGAAACCGGAGCACCTGGAGAAAACCCACGCAGACCCGGGGAGAAGGGGCGAACTCCACACTCCAAGGCCCCCGGTTCCCTGCCGCCGTGAGGCAACAGTGCTAACCACTGTGCTGATAATCGAATATAAACACACCGCTTATTTACCTAGCCAGTGTCATTACCTGTCACGGTTGAGAAAAATGGACATGACTGTGTGGGGTCAGGGATTCATTTATCTTGAAGATCAATTTGCACAGGAAGGAAGGAGACTGGTCAAGAGGCAGGAAAGTAATTGAAAACACAAAAATAATCACCATTTGTGATTTCGCACCGAAAATAAATCAGCTCCGCTGCACACAACACGCAGCGATCATGAAACTATATGATACAGTTAAACATACATATGTATCTCCTTGCAGAAGGCAGAATGGATTAAGATAGGAACTAAATTGAATTACACCGAAATCGCAGTTAAAATGATTCCAAGCAAATGATTCGAATGGAATGCTTTCGGGGCAGGTTTAAATAAATACTTTTTTAAAAAAAAAGTTTCAGCATGAGGAAAAATGAAACGGTGTGATTTCCTCTTCAAAAGGTGGTGGCGGTGGTGGGGTGGGGAGTTGGCGGTGGAATGATGGACAGGCTGTGCCTTTCTTGTGGTGTGTCGTCGAGGTGATTCACAAGGGAAAACTGGAACCGGGGTGGGTAAGGGAATAAACAAGGCTACGGTTTCTCTAATTTTGGGCACAGCTCAACACCCCCCCCCCCCCCCCCCCAAGCCTCCCCCCGCGGCGAGCTTTCTCTGAATATCAATCTTCTCCCGGCTCGCAAAATGCAAATTGTCATCTGGGTCGGGGGCAACTTGGCAAAGACTAGGGGACCATCATCCACTACCCCCCCCCCCCAAACACACACATACACACCCTCCCTCCTGACCTGTCCAGCAAAAACAAGAGGGGTGGAGGGGGGTGGATGGAAAAAATAGGGTGCTGCAATTGGACTGATGATACTCCTAAGGTTGTGGAGGAAATGGAATGATCTGGAATGGTGAGCCAGGCATTTTTTTAAAAAATGTTGTTTTGTTTTTAAAAATCGGTCATGTCATAATGCAGCAAGCTGGAATAATTCTGCCCGCCGCGTTTTCAGCACTGGGGAGGGCAAGAGAATTCAGCAACCCCCCCGCCCCCCACCACCACCCCAACCCCGTCAAAGACTGTTGCTTTCCACCCACCTCCCTCCCACTCCCCTTATCTTGTTAGCAAAAATAAAGATGGGCGGGGGGGGGGGGGGGGGGGAGAGATGTGCTGCATTTAAGACACACACACACACACAGGAGGGTTAATGCAGGGTGCACATCTGTGTGAAATTCACAGAGGAGGGAGGGAGACAATGCGCGTTACAACATTAGAAAGGCGCGTCAGGGCTCCCAGAGTACGACCGGCAACGCGCTAAGATTGGAAAGAGGATTCGAGAGAGAGAGAGAGAGACAGAGACACAGAGAGTGTGTGTGTGTGTGTTTCTGGTGATGAAGTTGCATGCACAGTGCTGTTCCTGAGAAGGGAGGGAAGGAGTGAGAGACAGAGAGAGAGAGAGAGAGAAGGGGAGAGGCAGACGAGCAAAGGAGGTGGGTGGGGATGGGAAAGGGGCTGGAGGAGGGGGGGGGGGGGGGGGGGGGGGGGGGGGTTGGAACCACAGTTGACCGAGGTTGAAGAGTGAACGCCAAGCAGCCTCACCGGCTCTGCCTCTTTTGGTTTTTCTAAAAAAAAACCCTCCCCACCCCCTACCCTCCCTCCCGCACCGTCACAGCCATGGGCAGCCGGCGGCTCCGGGCCAGGGAGCCGGAGGAGAGGGGACCGCTTGCGCTCACGTTATTAGCCCGCTGGCACCGCTTGCCTTGCCCATACCCCGACGCTCTTTCATGGCAGCCTTAGAGCGGGCGTTCGGAGTGTACAAGAGCGCTTTGGAGAGAGCTGGCTATCCGTCTCTGCCGGGGAGGTGGAGGGGAGAGGGGTGGGTGGGTGGGTGGGGGGGAGGGAGGAGGTTGGGGTGGGGGGGTGGGGTGGGGGGGTGGGGGGAGAGAAGAGAGGGACCTCAAATCTTCCCCATGTATTCCTACAAGCCCCGACGCTCCAAGCAGTGAGGCAACAGTGATGCAACCCGGATCCTAGAGCTACAGGGACAAGATCAAGATCGGGAAGCGAAGTGTGGACACGCCGACAGAAGGATGGGTGAGTGAGATTTTTTTTGTTTTGTTTTGTTTCCAAGACTTTCGTTCAGCCTCCCACCCACCCCAGCTCGGGGGGTTTGGTGGGGCCAGAGTAGTGAAGAATGCTCACTGTAGATCATGTTACTGGGGGGAGGGAGGGGGGGGGGGGGGGGGGGGGGGGGTTGATGAAGAGAGAGACAGAAAGCAGCGGGGGGGGGGGGGGGGGGGGGTGCTACCTGTCAGGGATTCAGTCCAAGACCTTTCCTTGCATCCGAGGCTCAGATGGAAACGGTGCAAATCAAGAGGGTGTCTTCACCAAGTAAATATGACCCCCAACACATCCCTCCCTCCCCTTTCTCTCTCTCTGCCTCTGAAAACAATGCAATCGTTCTGGGGTTGGTTTAGCACAGTGGGCTAAACAGCTGGCTTGTAATACCAAGCAAGGCAGCAGCGCGGGTTCAATTCCCGAACCGGCCTCCCCGAACTAGGGGCTTTTCAGAGTAACTTCATTTGAAGCCTACTTGTGATTATTATTATCTTTGTAACTTTCTGATGAAGGCTCCATGTTTTACTATCTAATTGTTCTTTTTATTCTCTCCCCCCACCCCTCACCACCCTCCCAACCCCCTCCCCCAACACCACCTCCTCCCCTCCAAACCACCTCCTCCCCCAACCCAAACCATCCCCTCCCCTCCAACCACCTCCTCTCCAAACCACCTCCTCTCCTCCCCTCCAAACCACCTCCTCCCCAACCCAAACCACCTCCTCCCCTCCCCTCCAACCGCCTCCTCTCCAAACCACCTCCTCCCCTCCAAACCACCTCCTCCCCTCCCCTCCAACCACCTCCTCTCCTCCCCTCCAACCACCTCCTCCCCAACCCAAACCACCTCCTCCCCTCCCCTCCAACCACCTCCTCCCCTCCCCTCCAACCACCTCCTCCCCCAACCCAAACCACCTCCTCCCCTCCCCTCCAACCACCTCCTCTCCAAACCACCTCCTCCCCTCCAAACCACCTCCTCCCCCAACCCAAACCACCTCCTCCCCCAACCCAAACCACCTCCTCCCCTCCCCTCCCCTCCAACCACCTCCTCCCCAACCCAAACCACCTCCTCCCCTCCCCTCCAACCACCTCCTCTTCAAACCACCTCCTCCCCTCCCCTCCAACAACCTCCTCCCCAACCCAAACCACCTCCTCCCCTCCCCTCCAACCACCTCCTCCCCAACCCAAACCACCTCCTCCCCTCCCCTCCAACCACCTCCTCTCCAAACCACCTCCTCCCCTCCAAACCACCTCTTCCCCCAACCCAAACCACCTCCTCCCCTCCCCTCCCCTCCAACCACCTCCTCCCCAACCCAAACCACCTCCTCCCCTCCCCTCCAACCACCTCCTCTCCAAACCACCTCCTCCCCTCCAAACCACCTCCTCCCCAACCCAAACCACCTCCTCCCCTCCCCTCCAAACCACCTCCTCCCCTCCCACCACCTCCTCCCCTCCCACCACCTCCTCCCCAACCCAAACCACCTCCTCCCCAACCCAAACCACCTCCTCCCCTCCCCTCCAACCACCTCCTCTCCAAACCACCTCCTCCCCTCCAAACCACCTCCTCCCCTCCAACCACCTCCTCCCCAACCCAAACCACCTCCTCTCCTCCCCTCCAACCACCTCCTCTCCAAACCACCTCCTCCCCTCCAACCACCTCCTCCCCCAACCCAAACCACCTCCTCCCCTCCAAACCACCTCCTCCCCTCCCCTCCAACCACCTCCTCCCCCAACCCAAACCACCTCCTCCCCTCCCCTCCAACCACCTCCTCCCCTCCAAACCACCTCCTCCCCTCCCACCACCTCCTCCCCAACCCAAACCACCTCCTCCCCTCCCCTCCAACCACCTCCTCCTCTCCCCTCCAACCACCTGCTCCCCTCCTCCAGGTTTCTATTCTCTGAAACACCTGGCCGCCACGTTGGTCTCGCTGCCCGCCCTGTTGATGTTGGTGCTGTCCAGTGCTGAGAGAGTGTGCCCCAGGACCTGTCGCTGCGACGGCAAGATCGTCTACTGCGAGTCGCAGGCCTTGCAGCAAATCCCGCCCAACATCTCTGCCGGCTCGCTGGGTCTGTCGCTGCGCTACAACAGCCTGCGGTGGCTGCGGCCCGACCAGTTCTCCGGCCTCCACCAGCTCACCTGGCTCTACCTGGACCACAACTACGTGCAGACGGTGGAGCAGGGCGCTTTCCGCGGCATCCGGCGCCTCAAGGAGTTGATCCTCAGCTCCAACCGCATTACCCGGCTGCCCAACGCCACCTTCCACCCTCTGCCCAACCTCCGCAACCTGGACCTGTCCTACAACAAGATGCACGCCCTGCAGGGCCAGCAGTTCCGGGGGCTCCGCAAGCTGCAGAGCCTGCACCTCAGGTCCAACTCACTGCGGGCCATCCCCGTACGCCTCTTCCAGGACTGCCGCAACTTGGAGTTCCTCGACCTGGGCTACAACCGGCTCCGCAGCCTGGCCCGCAACGTCTTCGCCGGCCTGGCAAAGCTGACCGAGCTCCACCTGGAGCATAACCAGTTCTCCAAGGTCAACCTGGCTCACTTCCCGCGGCTGGCCAGCCTGCGCACCCTCTACCTGCAGTGGAACCGCATCAGGGTGTTCAGCCAGGGCATGTCGTGGACGTGGAGCTCGCTGCACAAGCTCGACCTGTCCGGCAACGAGATCCAGGCCATGGTGCCCGGCGTCTTTCGCTGCCTGCCCAACCTGCACAGCCTGCACCTCGACTCCAACAAGCTCACCACCGTCAGCCAGGAGATCCTCAGCTCCTGGGCCTCCCTCACCACCGTCAGCCTCTCCTCCAACATCTGGGAGTGCAACCGCAACATCTGCCCGCTGGTGGGCTGGCTCAAGAGCTTCCAGGGCTACCGGCAGAGCGCCATGATCTGTGCCGGCCCCAAGCCCCTGCAGGGCGAGAACGTGATGGAGGCGGTGGAGGCTCACCGGATCTGCAGCGGGGCGGGAAGGGAGGGGACCCCCGCCACCAGCAGCATCTCCAGCAGCCCCCCTGGCCCCCGGACCACCCAGCAGACCGACACCGCCGCTGCGCCCTTCTCCTCCTCCGCCGCGCCCTCGGGCGCGATCTTGCTGCCCGCCGCCAGCGCGCAGCCCGCCAACCAGTCGGCGGAGGGAGCCGAGGAGGAGCTGGAGCCCGTCTCCCTGCACAAGATCATCGCGGGCAGCGTGGCCCTCTTCCTCTCCGTCGCCATGATCCTGCTGGTCATCTATGTGTCGTGGAAGCGGTACCCGGCCAGCGTCAAGCAGCTCCAGCAGAGTTCCCTGATGGGGCGGCGGGGGAGGCGCCGGCGGCGGCGGCGGCGGAAAGAGCACCCGGGCGAGCGGCAGCTGGGCTCCCCGCTGCAGGAGTTCTACGTGGACTACAAGCCCAGCAACTCGGAGACAGTGGACGTGTTGGTCAACGGCACCGCGGCTTGCACCTACACCCGGCCCGTCTCTCGGGAATGTGAGGTACGGGGTATGTGCCTTGGGGGGGGGGGGGGGGGGGTCGGGTCGGGGTAAGGGTGCCCCCCTATCCTGCACCAGATTGGGGGGGGGGTGTGGGCAGCTTGGGAGAGTAAGTCTGGAGGAGCACGCAAGGTGCCAATGTCCTTTCACACGTGTGCAGCACATTGCAACATCCACACATTTTTGGTTTGCTGTGTAGCCCCAATGATGGGTAACTGGTGGTGGGGGTGGGGGGGGGGGGAGGTGGACAGCCGTCAGCAGAGGTGATTTCAAATGAATATTTTCTCCAGGTCACCAGTCCAATAAGAAGTCTTACAACACCAGGTTAAAGTCCAACAAGTTTATTTCAAATCAGTAGCTTTCGGAGCACTTCATCAGGTGAGGAAGGAGCAGCGCTCCAAAAGCTAGTGATTTGAAACAAACCTGCTGGGCTTTAACCTGGTGTTGTAAGAATTCTTACTGTGCTCACCCCAGTCCAACGCCGGCATCTCCACATCATGGCTACAAATCCAATGGTTTTGAGCAGGAGTCAAGTGAGAAATAATCTTTTGGATGCGCCAACCATCTCCTCCAGACGTGGCCATGGGGGTTCTGAACGTCCTCCCTTCACAAACGCCAACCTTCTCCCCCCAGGATGGGATGTGGCCTTTGGGCCCTACTGGGAGGGCCCCCAGCAAATATGCCTCTTTGAGTGGCTGCGCCAACTTAACTATCATTTTCATGCAGGCTGACTACTTGCCAAATCTGCATCAAAATAATACATTTTTTGAAAAGATAGCCAATGTGCCTGTTCAAATCCAATTTGATGAGCCAAATGTATCAATCATTTTACTGTTGTAGCTAGTCCTCATTTAATTGTTGGGTTGGACCCCCTACTTCTGCATTGTTGTGACACTGGTTCCATCCTCGGGCGCTTCACTGACCAGCTGTACTGATGGAAGACATTGACTGGATGTAGGGACCCTGTGCTATTCAGTTGTGTACGTGCATCTGTGTTGGTTCGATATCAACTCACATATTCAATGGTTCACAGTAACAAAAAATAGCAGTGCATGTCTCCCCGGTGGCTTAGCAGCACCACCTGGTGTAACACAGAATCCAGCAGACCAGAAGGGCCTTGGTTCTCTTCCTTGGTTGATGCAAAGGTTCACAGCTAGAAGCAACAGCGGATATTATAAGTAGCCTGGCCGAGCTAGGAAGGGGGGCAAGTGAGTCAGCGTCCCACCTCTTGCTTTCTTATCCAGTGACCTGTTATAGATAAGGTCTGTGGGTTTTAAGTCTGGATATAATCAATTTTGTCTGGCAATGCCCTCCACGGTTGAACAGCAATCAATCTGTGTACATTGCCCCACCAAACAACAGCCAACAAGCTGAAAGGGTAGTTTACCTGTTTTGGGTGTGAGGAGCAGTCCAGCACTGTTGTGGGAGCACCAACACTGAGGTGCTCTTCAGGGGTACTCACCATGACCAATAAATGTGCCTTTGCTAGTGTGGCCCACCACCCAAAAGAGGAATTTTGAATAATTAACTGGAGGAACAATATCGGCCAAGGTATCTGGACAACATCCTGATCTCTGGTTTGTGCCACAAGATCTTTTGAACACGTCTGAATATTCACATTAAAGGAGAGGGTGAAATGGAGCATAAATAATGGGCAAGGGGGCTGTTGGCTTGGTCAGTGCCACCCAAGTTCCAGCAAAGAAAACATTTTAATTATTGATTAAATCTCATCTGAAAGTCAGCGACTCCTCCAGTCCCTTAGTACAGCAGTCAAGTGTCAACCTATTTAAGCCCTGGAGTGAGATTTGATTCCACAACTTTCTCACTTACACAAGAGAAGGTAAATAGTTTATTTTTAATTCTTTCACGAGGCGTGCTTGTTGCTCGCAAGGCCCCCATTTAATGCCCGAACCTACTGGCCCTTGAGAACACGGCCATCCACGTGGCACAGGTACCCCCATCAGGCTATTGGTGGGTGGGAGTTCCAGGGTTTTCACCAAGTGGCAGCTGAGGAAGGCCAAATGAGCACCAAGTCAAAGTGGGTGTGGCTGGGAGGAGTATATGCAGGTGACGGCATTCCGATGGGACCGCTGCCCCTGCCCCTTATTCTCTTCCATGGCAGTTTGATAGGCTGAGTGGCCTTCTGGACCAGTTTCAGAGGGCAGTCAAGAGGCAATTGCACTGCTATGGGGCCATTCTAACCTCGCAAAACGTTCAACATGTTTTCTTTGAAAAGATGGTGATGAAGTTAATTCAAGGTAAAATTATTCTGGCAATGGGGCTCATGTGGTGGAAGGGACAACTTATCAAAGAGGAGTCAGGTGGAAGTTTTCACCCAAAAGGTGTAATATTCCGGAGAGCTATTGAAGAGGGCCAAGGAGCAGTATCTCAGAACTTCAGGATGCCAACACGGCTGTATTTGTTGCCTATCCCCAGTGTGTGTGCTGCTTGATGTGTGACCGTACGTGTATATGGATGACTACCCATTACAGAGGGCATACAGCCAGAGTTGCAGCTGGTCAGATTCTTTTCCCAGAAGTACATTGATAGATATTTTCTAAGGGATGGGATTGAGGACTGTGCTAAGAAGGAGGTCGTTTGAGTTGATCGGTCAACAGATTATGGGCCTGGGGGGCTCCTAAGGTGTCTCCCTAATGCAAAATGAAGTGAAAAATAGCCAAATATAATCTCAATTTTGTTTAACCTTTAAATTGGTCAATGTTCTGTGCTTCTTGTTTATGCCTATAAGTGAACTGGACAAAAAATGTATTTTGCCAATACATGCTTGTTAAAGAAAATGTGATTGTTCAATTATCTTTTTGTTACTCCATCTACAATAGTGTGGGCTCAGTAATTGGTGCATATCCTCAGTGTGGTTGGAGTTAGTGTACATTCTCAGTGTTAGCGGACTTTGCTGAATGCTAGCGTACTTGTAGTTAGTGTACATCCAGTACACTTCAGGCATCAAATCTGAAAATGGGAAAAATAACTGAAAAAGTGATAATTTCCCACTGGTCGCTTTCCCTCCCAGATCCCTCCCAGAGGGCCTGTAATTTATATGTATCAGTCAATCAACAATTATCCCAGCTTTGACCTTCATATGAACTTGGGCAGGAGCTTTGAAGGGGTAGATGGTCACAATGCCACTGCAGCAGCTCAAATGCATTCCGGCCAACTCCAGAGCAACGCCATGGGACGTTGTGCAGTCGACTCACTTTTTGACGTTCGCCAACAGAAAGCTGACAATGCCCCTGTCACTTTCCCATTCAGCTGCCCGTTGCTTCCAGAGCCCTGCTCAAAGCACAACCTCCGCCCTTCAGAACAACCCCTCGCCACGCCAAAGCAACCCATTCAATTCCATGTTCTGTGGAGGCTTGACAGGTTCACGAGTCCCGGTCCTCACTCAAGTACAGACTCAAGCCAGGGTCCTCTCTCACGGCCCAAAAGCCTTTCAAAAGCCCCTATTGATGAGGTTCGCTCGTGAGTTATGGCGAGGTGGGAGAAAGCTGCAGAACGACTGGTCAGAAGAATAACCCAAGAACAGGCAAGGAAGGCCACTGATTATTTTGCCAAGTGAGATTCAAAGTTGGAATGTCTGTCGGGAGGCATTTCAACAAAAAAAAAATCACGTTTATTCAATGCCCTGAATTATTCCAATATTTACTGAACGTCAACAGAAGAGCAACAAATTTCCCATCAGTACGCTGTTCAAATATTGAGCACCTTAGTTAATTGCACACCACCTCCCCTGCGATAGTATTCTGCTTCACGATTAGCTGTGCCAGAATCGGGAGCAGCTCTGCATATCGAACCATTATTTGTACACATTATTCCTTGTGTTTGTACAAAGAGCTCTTGTGACTAAACGCAGTCCATGCTCCCGCATAAAATGGTCTTTAGCAAAATGGTCTTTAGCAAGTCGGCCTTTCCTCCCCTCCCCTCCCCTCCCCTCTTCAACATAAACGTCTTTGTCGCCGCAAACGAGCTTTGCTGTTGTTAGTATGCCGAGGTTCCCCTCTCCCAAGCTCCACGCCAGATAGAATAATCAGGAAGCAATCAGGGGAAAGCAACATGCAAATAGAAAATATGTTTGAAAAAGACCGACAGGGGTCTTGCTATTGAGCAGGGAAGAGGCAAAATAAAAATGAGCCATTTAGCACTCATCAGCAGATCACAGTAATATTGTCACATTCTGAAAACTCACGAATATTTCATGGCAATGTTGAGAGAGATTTCCCACTGGGCTTCAGAACATAAGAGGTGAACATTTCCCGGCGTCACCTTGCGATAGCTTCTTTCCTGACCTCGAAATCGTGCCTGTTCGACATCCAACGAAACCAGGTCGATGCAGGTCCCGCCCCCTTGACTGCAGGTGGAAACACTTCCAATTGAGAGAAGGCATTTTGAGGGGCGAGGTTGAGTGAGTGTACAACCTACACGGGCGGGAGGAGAAAGGAGCTGGGTCCAAAGGGGAAAAGACTGGAAGTAAATTTACCTCGGATGATTCAAGCCAGGTGTTCTGAAATTAGAGAAAGGATTGATCCCTTTGGAAATGGAGTGCTGCAGGTGTGCGAATTAGGTTCAGTTGGAGGTCAATTGACAAGGTTCATTGTGCAGATTCCATGCCAGCGGTGCACCCAGCTCAAGCAGAGCAGCTTCCATTCCTCACTTCATGGCCCAGATTAGGGTTCACCTTTGTGAAGTTGAAAAATCCAAGTTCCCCACGAACAAGATCCTAAAGAGTTAAACGCGCAGATTGATTGCAAAAGATTTTGGATGGCAGAGGGGGTAAGGGGGAGAGTAATTCTGGGCAGTCTCTTGCTACAGACTGGCATTGGGGTTTAGCTGTGCTGGCTACAAATTCATTTCATTCAGGACTCTCTCTCAAGTCTTGTCTCATCGGTCTGGTCTGGATTTGATCCCTGGCCCCAGAGGTCAAAGTGCAAGCGGCCACCCCGATCCATTTCCCATCTTTCTTTTCAGGGTTTCTTTTTAGTCAATGAAAAAAACATTTGCCATCAATACGGTTGATTATAAACTGCACAGGGTCAAGAGCACACTTTACATTAGATGGGTGCAAGTTCTGTGTCAACAGTGGGGCCACTCCCTGAAATGTGGCCAGGAGGGAGGTGAATGTGGAGAAGGGGTTTGAGAAGGTGGGTTTGGGGGGGGGGGGGGGGGGGGGGGGGGGGGGGGGGCTGGGGTGGGAGAGGGAAAGTTTCAAAGCAAAATAATGGGCCAACAGGCAGGTACGACCGCAACCCATGGCTGACTCCACCCGTATCCCCCCTGGAATTTTTCCCCCACCCACTGTAGGTTGTCTGGCCCCCCTCCATGCCTGCTTCAGCAATGATCGCCGCTCCAGGTGGCATGTTGAGCTGCCAGCCATCTGAATGGGTTCCGAGCTTTCGGGGAGAGGGGCGGGGGGGGGGACATAAGAACATAAGAACTAGGAGCAGGAGTAGGCCATCTGGCCCCTCAAGCCTGCTCCGCCATTCAATTAGATCATGGCTGATCTTTTGTGGACTCAGCTCCACTTTCCGGCCCGAACACCATAACCCTTAATCCCTTTATTCTTCAAAAAACTATCTATCTTTACCTTAAAAACATGTAATGAAGGAGCCTCAACTGCTTCACTGGGCAAGGAATTCCATAGATTCACAACCCTTTGGGTGAAGAAGTTCCTCCTAAACTCAGTCCTAAATCTACTTCCCCTTATTTTGAGGCTATGTCCCCTAGTTCTGCTGTCACCCGCCAGTGGAAACAACCTGCCCGCATCTATCCTATCTATTCCCTTCATAATTTTAAATGTTTCTATAAGATCCCCCCTCATTCTTCTAAATTCCAACGAGTACAGTCCCAGTCTACTCAACCTCTCCTCATAATCCAATCCCTTCAGCTCTGGGATTAACCTAGTGAATCTCCTCTGCACACCCTCCAGCGCCAGTACGTCCTTTCTCAAGTAAGGAGACCAAAACTGAACACAATACTCCAGGTGTGGCCGCACCAACACCTTATACAATTGCAACATAACCTCCCTAGTCTTAAACTCCATCCCTCTAGCAATGAAGGACAAAATTCCATTTGCCTTCTTAATCACCTGTTGCACTTGTAAACCAACCTTCTGTGACTCATGCACTAGCACACCCAAGTCTCTCTGAACAGCGGCATGCTTTAATATTTTATCGTTTAAATAATAATCCCGTTTGCTGTTATTCCTACCAAAATGTATAACCTCACATTTGTCAACATTGTATTCCATCTGCCAGACCCGAGCCCATTCACTTAACCTATCCAAATCCCTCTGTAGACTTCCAGTATCCTCTGCACTTTTCGCTTTACCACTCATCTTAGTGTCATCTGCAAACTTGGACACATTGCCCTTGGTCCCCAACTCCAAATCATCAATGTAAATTGTGAACAATTGTGGGCCCAACACGGATCCCTGAGGGACACCACTAGCTACTGATTGCCAACCAGAGAAACACCCATTTATCCCAACTCTTTGCTTTCTATTAATTAACCAACCCTCTATCCATGCTACTACTTTACCCTTAATGCCATGCATCTTTATCTTATGCAGCAACCTTTTGTGTGGCACCTTGTCAAAGGCTTTCTGGAAATCCAGATATACCACATCCATCGGCTCCCCGTTATCTACTGCACTGGTAATGTCCTCAAAAAATTCCACTAAATTAGTTAGGCATGACCTGCCTTTAACGAACCCATGCTGCGTCTGCCCAATGGGACAATTTCTATCCAGATGCCTCGCAATTTTTTCCTTGATGATAGATTCCAGCATCTTCCCTATTACCGAAGTTAAACTCACTGGCCTATAATTTCCTGCTTTCTGCCTACCTCCTTTTTTAAACAGTAGCGTCACGTTTGCTAATTTCCAATCCACCGGGACCACCCCAGAGTCTAGTGAATTTCGGTAAATTATCACTAGTGCATCTGCAATTTCCCTAGCCATCTCTTTTAGCACTCTGGGATGCATTCCATCAGGGCCAGGAGACTTGTCTACCTTTAGCCCCATTAGCTTGCCCATCACTCCCTCCTTAGTGATAACAATCCTCTCAAGGTCCTCACCTGTCATAGCCTCATTTCTATCAGTCGCTGGCATGTTATTTGTGTCTTCCACTGTGAAGACCGACCCAAAAAACCTGTTCAGTTCCTCAGCCATTTCCTCATTTCCCATTATTAAAACTCCCTTCTCATCCTCTAAAGGACCAATATTTACCTTAGCCACTCTTTTTTGTCTTATATATTTGTAAAAACTTTTACTGTCTGTTTTTATATTCTGAGCAAGTTTACTCTCATACTCTATCTTACTCTTCTTTATAGCTTTTTTAGTAGCTTTCTGTTGCCCCCTAAAGATTTCCCAGTCCTCTAATCTCCCAGCAATCTTTGCCACTTTATATGCTTTTTCCTTCAATTTGATACTCTCCCTTATTTCCTTAGATATCCACGGTCGATTTTCCCTCTTTCTTCCGTCCTTCCTTTTTGTTGGTATAAACCTTTGCTGAGCACTGTGAAAAATCGCTTGGAAGGTTCTCTACTGTTCCTCAACTGTTCCACCATAAAGTCTTAGCTCCCAGTCTACCTTAGCTAGTTCTTCTCTCATCCCCTTGTAATCTCCTTTGTTTAAACACAAAACACTAGTATTTGATTTTACTTTCTCACCCTCCATCTGTATTTTAAATTCCACCATATTGTGATCGCTCCTTCCGAGAGGATCCCTAACTATGAGATCATGAATCAATCCTGTCTCATTACACAGGACAAGATCTAGGACCGCTTGTTCCCTCGTAGGTTCCATTACATACTGTTCTAGGAAACTATCGCGGATACATTCTATAAACTCCTCCTCACGGTTGCCTTGACCGACCTGGTTAAACCAATCGACATGTAGATTAAAATCCCCCATGATAACTGCTGTACCATTTCTACATGCATCAGTTATTTCTTTGTTTATTGCCTGCCCCATCATATCATTACTATTTGGTGGCGGATAGACAACTCCTATCAGTGACTTTTTCGCCTTACTATTCCTGATTTCCACCCAAATGGATTCAACCTTATCCTCCATAGCACCGATGTCATCCCTTACTATTGCCTGGATGTCATCCTTAAATAACAGAGCAACACCACCTCCCTTACCATCCACTCTGTCCTTCCGAATAGTTTGATACCCTCGGATATTTAACTCCCAGTCGTGACCATCCTTTAACCAAGTTTCAGTAATGGCCACTAAATCATAGTCATTTACGATGATTTGTGCCACCAACTCATTTACTTTATTCCGAATACTACGAGCATTCAGGTAAAGTACACTTATGTTGGTTTTTTTACCTCTGTTTTGAATCTTAACATCTCCAGTTTTATTCCTTTTGTTATACCTGGGCCTATTCACTGTGCTCCCCTCAGTCACTGTACCTTGTACTGTCGCCCTTATGGATTTCTGACTATGTCTTCTCTGCCTTGCACTTTTCCCCTTACTTCCTTTTGTTTCTGTCCCTGTTTTGCTACCTTCCAACTTCCAGCATTGGTTCCCATCCCCCTGCCACATTAGTTTAAACCCTCCCCAACAGCTCTAGCAAACACCCCCCCTAGGACATCGGTTCCAGTCCTGCCCAAGTGCAGACCGTCCGGTTTGTACTGGTCCCACCTCCCCCAGAACCGGTCCCAATGCCCCAGGAATTTGAATCCCTCCCTCTTGCACCATCTCTCGAGCCACGCATTCATCCTATCTATCCTGACATTCCTACTCTGACTAGCTCGTGGCACTGGTAGCAATCCTGAGATTACTACCTTTGAGGTCCTACTTTTTAGTTTAACTCCTAACTCCCTGAATTCCGCTTGTAGGACCTCATCCCGTTTTTTACCTATATCGTTGGTGCCTATGTGCACCACGACAGCTGGCTGTTCACCCTCCCCCCCCCCCCCCAGAATGTCCTGCAGCCGCTCCGAGACATCCTTGACCCTTGCACCAGGGAGGCAACATACCATCCTGGAGTCTCGATTGCGTCCACAGAACCGCCTGTCTATTCCCCTTATGATCGAGTCCCCTATCACTATAGCCCTGCCATTTTTCTTCCTGCCCTGCTGTGCAGCAGAGCCAGCCACTGTGCCATGAACCTGGCTGCTGCTGCCTTCCCCTGGTGAGCCATCTCCCTCAACAGTATCCAAAGCGGTATATCTGTTTTGCAGGGAGATGACCGCAGGGGACACCTGCACTGCCTTCCTACTCTTGCTCTTTCTTTTGGTCACCCATTTTCTATCTCCCTCAGTAACCTTCACCTGCGGTGTGACCAACTCGCTAAACGTGCTATCCACGACCTCCTCAGCATCGCGGATGCTCCAAAGTGAGTCCATCCGCAGCTCCAGAGCCGTCAAGCGGTCTAACAAGAGCTGCAACTAAACACACCTCTTGCACGTGAAGGAGCCAGGGACAGTGGACGTGTCCCTGAGCTCCCACATCGCACACGAGGAGCATGACACGGGTCTGGGATCTCCTGCCATGTCTTAAACCCTTGGTAAACTTAAACAACTACAATTTCAAAATAAAAATAAATAAATTAGACAATGAAAAGAAAAGGAGAGACTACTTACCAGTCACTTACCAGGGTAAAAAAGCACCTCCTTACACTCTGCACCGAATTACCTCACTGCACCAAATTACCAAGTTTAAATCTCTCACTCTGTATGAGTCTCACTCCGGATGTGTCTCCTGGAAAAGTGCCCGCTTCTCTCCTGGAAAAGTGCGAAAAGGGACGGAGAGGATGTGCAAACTCCACAAGGACGGTGACCCGGGGCCGGGATCGAACCCGGGTCCTCGGCGGTGTGAGGTAGCAGTGCTAACCACTGCACCACCGTGATGCCCCCCAGCCCCCCCAGCCCCCAATCAAGTAGTTTTGAGATGTGATCACTCACTCAAAGAACAAAGAAAGGTACAGCACAGGAACAGGCCCTTCGGCCCTCCAAGCCTGTGCCGACCATGCTGCCCATCTAAACTAAAATCTTCTACACTTCCTGGGTCCGTATTCCTCTATTTTCGTCCTATTCATGTATTTGTCAAGATGCCCCTTAAATGTCACTATCATCCCTGCTTCCACCACCTCCTCCGACAGCGAGTTCCAGGCACCCACTACCTTCTGTGTAAAGGGAGCCTCTGTGTACCCTCTACCTGTGTACCCTCATTGAGACTCATGGGGAAAGGCAAGGCACAAAATACAGTAGTATAAGCAGGCGTTACAGGAGGACAGTAATGGCTGAGAAAACCTGGGGTAGATAAATAGTATGTAAAGTGGAACTGAAATCAGGGCTTTGGCTCAGCAAATACTCTCCATCTGCAAAAGTAAATGATTGAACAGATCTCATTTAGTATGCTTGTGGGATAGGCTGTTTTCACTTCCCATTACTATTTCCCTATAAATGTAATCAAGTAAATCTATTTTAGTCAGGCAATCCATCTCCCCTCAGTTAATGGAAGCAAAGAGACATGTTACATTCAGAAGGACCTATGGACAATCTTGTGTGAATGTACCCTGACAAATAACTTAATTTTATATGTCACTTATCCAATAGGATTTTATTTCCATTTCTATATATTAAATGGGTATTTAGAACATGAAGAGCTGATTGTTCAATGTCTTTACTCATTAACTACAGCGGGCTTCACATTCTAATTTCTGATATTTATCTGTTCTCTATCATGTACACAGGGTGTTGTTCTGCACCATGTACACGGGGGCTGTTGTTCTGCATCATGTACACGGGGGCTGTTGTTCTACACCATGTACACGGGGCTGCTGTTCTGCACCATGTGCATGGGGCTGTTGTTCTGCACCATGTACACGGGGCTGTTGTTCTGCACCATGTACACGGGGGCTGTTGTTCTACACCATGTACACGGGACTGTTGTTCTGCACCATGTACACGGGGCTGTTGTTCTGCATCATGTACATGGGGCTGTTCTGCACCATGTACATGGGGCTGATGTTGTACAACATGTACATGGGGCTGCTGTTGCACACCATGTACACGGGGCTGTTCTGCACCATGTACATGGGGCTGATGTTGTACAACATGTACATGGGGCTGCTGTTGCACACCATGTACACGGGGCTGTTGTTCTGCACCATGTACATAGGGCTGTTGTTCTACACCATGTACATTGGGCTGTTCTGTACCATGTCCATGGGGCTGTTCTGCACCATGTACACGGGGACTGCTGTTTTACACCAGGTAGACGGGGACATGGGGGTGGGTGCTGCTGTACTCCAGAATATACACAGGAACGCTTTTGCTTCATTTTACTTCCAAGGACAGTCATTGCCTCTAAAGTACGAAGTGGTTGTTATTCTGCAACATGTAGATATGTACACACACACACAGACTGTTGTTGGTTCGTAATCTGCAAAGGAATGCGTTGTGAATTGAAACTGTTTATCTCTGATATTGAATGATTTTGTAGCTGCAGCTCAGTTGAACTCCTATGATCAGATCTGGAGCTTGCCACGCACTGTTGTCTACACCAGTACCTGGCACGCCATCAACAGAAAATGACAAAAACTAGTCAACAAGCAGATACTGATCCCCCCAATCACTTTCAGGGCACTGAGCAAGGCCAAGCTCAGTGTCTGCTTTTCAAATGAAGGGAGAGAACATCAGGTCGACGGTGTTGACAACAAATTGATCGGCCCCTGGCCAGCCGAGTGAGCTGACCCCCCCCCCCCCCCCCCCAACCCGGTATGACACTCGTCGTTGATGAGCATATCACAGTTTCATCACTGGGATCCTCCTTCAGGGCGCTGGGTGAAATTTGAACTTGGCAGCAATGCGATTCTCGAATATCTTCCTCCCCTTCCAATCTTCACTTGTGCCTGGAGGCAACATAACAGTCGGACGCCGATATGATATAGTGCTCATGGCGACAGGCCTGTCACTTGCATTTGGAGTACCTTGTGAGAATACTCTGTGGGTATTACCTAGGGATGTGAATGATTTTGTGTTCCTCCGCCCGCCCCCCCCCCCCCCCCCCCCCCACCTCCCATGGTGTACACAGGGCCAGATGTTCCCTGCTGATGCTGTATTCGCTGACAGATTCCAATCTGTCTTCAGCTTCACATCGTTAACAGGATTTTGCCAATCCGCCTCTCGAGACTCCTCTGACAAATAGTTCAGCTCCCCCTGATCTGTACCTCAGCTTCATATCACTTGGCACGTTGATCTCGTCTTCATCCAGTGATTGAGATCTCAAAAGCCCTTGCCTCCGTTGACATTTGGGGGAGGAAACTCCAGCTTGCTGCTGTGCCTCTCGTCTGTGACAAGGCACATCCTGAATTCCGTTCTGAAAGACCTGGCCCTCTCACATTTATCCTTCCTGACTCCCCACCAGAGCAGATGGTCCCTGGGTTTAGCTGTCAAATCCGTGAAAAGGTTTCCAGCACCTTGATTAAGTAAACTCCTCAACCATCTGTGCTACTGTACAGTACAGTACTGTACCCCCCCCCCCCCCCCCCCCCGTGACTGGACACAATTTCAATTGAACATTCTACTCACCGAGCCTTGGCGTTACCTCCAGAGAGTGACAACTTTCTGAAAAGAAAGAATTCCTCTCATTAATTGTCACTTTTTTTCCTTCCGAACTATTTTCTAAGTAGGATCTCTCATTCCAACGGCCCAAATTATTTCGGATAACGTGCCTCGTAAAATTATATCCCATTTATTAGAAACTCCGACCAAGCTCACACTAGGCCAAACTGATTGGCCACAATTCTCGGAGGCTATTCTTACACAGAACATGTCTCAACCTTGATGTAATTTTGGTCAATCCCCATGCCCCATGAGGCCTCAACGTCCTTCACCGTGTTGAACCAACCCTGAACAAATGTGTTTGTGCCAACGCCCAAAGTAGCACTCAGATTGTAATCAATGATTTCAGTGATACATAATGAAGCTGATAGAAACATAGAAAATAGGAGAAGGAGGCCATTCGGCCCTTCGAGCCTGCTCCGCCATTCATAATGATCGTGGTTGATCATCCAAGTCAACAACCTAATCCCGCTTTCTGCCCATATCCTTTGATCCCCTTTACCCTCAGTGCTATATCGAACTACTCATTGAAAAAATCTACAATGTTTTGGCCTCAACTACTTCCTGTGGTAACGAATTCCACAGGCTCACCACTCTCTGGGTAAAGGGAGTCAATGTTTAAAGCATTTAAATTGACAACTTCAAACAACAATAAAACCCTCACTAAATTGGTGCACACCAGCGCAAAACAGAGGGCAGCACGGTAGCATAGTGGTTAGCACTATGGCTTCACAGCGCCAGGCTCCCAGGTTCGATTCCCGCTTGGGCCACCGTCTGTGCAGAGTCTGCTGGTGCAGACCCGATGGGCCGAATGGCCTCCTTAGGCACTGTAAATTCTATGTCTAAGTCTAAATGAGTCACCTGACTTGTGGCCTGATGAATCATGATGACCATGAACTTGACATCATGCCCAATGTGTAATTCGCATTGAATCTTTCACCTCAAAAGAACATGTCAATTGTTGCAGAATTCAAAAGACACAAAAAGAAACTCTTGAGGTTTGATCAGAAGTACAAAAATCACAGAACATGGGTTCTGGCAACAAAGAATCCTTTCAACTGGGCTGAAGGCAGGCGTTGTGCACCAGGGTTGTGATCAGAAGTTGGGGTTTGACAGACTGGAGTTTCAGGTGTCGCCGTTGTTGGCTGCCTCTTTGGGAGACGGCAAACAGTTCCAAAGACTTGGGACCTGTGCCTCAGGACCATCCTGGATCCCGGGGCGGCGGGGTTGGGGGGAGTGGGAGCGGGGGTGGTGGTTCTGCACAATGATCCTCTGAGTTCTTCAATCCTTTGACGAGTGCCATTAATGCAGGGTAGAGACACATTCTGAATTTTCCAACTGTAAAATACCCACACGGTTGTGGGTGTATCCACATGACCTTGGACTGCAGCGGGTCAAGAAAGCAGTTCATCGCCACCTTCTCAAGGGCAATCAGGAATGGGCAATGCCGCCAGCATCCCATAAACACGTTTTTTTAAAAACTACATTGATAAGAGCATTATCAACTGAAACCCCATCAAAACAATGATCCTGTTTCCCCAAGTATGACCTTGCACACATATCAGATACCATCCCTGGATCACCTTAGGATATTGCATCCAATTCCTCGGTTCATTACCCCAAATAGAAATACAACCCTTGACATCATCAATGAATAACTTAGCCTTGCCTTCACTTGTACTTGTCTGACTATATTGGGGCAGCTCATGGAAGGCAAGGAAACAAACACCCTGGCCGCGATACTCCGCTCCCCACGCCGGGTGGGAGAATTGCGGGAGAGCCGGGCGAATCACGCCACGCCGCCCTGGCACACCCCGCGATTCTCCCCCCCCCCCCCCCCCCCCAAACAAGGCCCAATGACTGGGCATGCGACCGCCGATTCTCCGGCCCGGATGGGCCGAGCGGCCTGACGAACCCGACCGGTTCACGCCGGTGCCAACCACACCTGGTTGTTGCCGGTGTGAACAGTGTGCAACAGGTAAGTGTGGGGCCTGTGGGGGTCAGAGGGAGGATCGAGCACCACGGGCGCGCTCATAGAACGATACAGCGCAGTACAGGCCCTTCGGCCCTCGATGTTGCACCGACATGGAAAAAATCTAAAGGCCATCTAACCTACACTATGCCTTTATCATCCATATGCTTATCCAATAAACTTTTAAATGCCCTCAATGTTGGCGTGTTCACTACTGTTGCAGGTAGGGCATTCCACGGCCTCACCACTCTTTGCGTAAAAAACCCACCTCTGACCTCTGTCCTATATCTATTACCCCTCAATTTAAGGCTATGTCACTATCCACACTACCAAGAATTTTACCATTAGCCAAATATTCCGCATTCCTGTTATTCTTTCCAAAGTGAATCACCTCACACTTCTCCACATTAAACTCCATCTTGGCTCCACACAGATCGGTGTGCCATTTTGATAGGGTGCCCTGATCTCCTAGTGAGCTCCCACACCTCCCACCCATGGACAATGCCACCCACCAAAGACAAGGGCAATACCCCGCCAAATGAGGATACCCTACTATGGGATCCCCTTCACCACCCCAACCTTTATGAAGCCCCTTCATAACCCCATCACACCTTCACCCTTCATACCCTCCCCCCATCACCCCCGCCCCAATTTCATGGCCATGGCCGCCTCAGGCCCTGACCTTTGGCACTGCCAGCCTGTCAGTGTCAACCACACATCCTGGCAGTGCAAGGTTGGCACATTACCCTGGTGCCCACTTGCCGCTGTCATGATAACGAGGTGTCAGGGACATTGCCAGGATACTGCCTGCCTTGTCCCCGCAGGTGGAGGTGGAGGGGGGGGGGGGGTGCTCCAGTGGCCTCCCTGACCCCCAAATGGCCTCACAAGTGGAGTCCAGTACTAATGGGTGCCTGGTTAATCCCTCACATGTGACCGGTGACTCCCGGGCAGCGGTGAAAGCGGCGTCAAGGTGGCCGCCCATATTTAAAAGAGCTTATCTCAGTCGCAACCAGCGAGGGCGTAATCCAGATCGTGTCAGGCGCCTGTGGGTGAGTCAGGTGACTCGCCATCGGCTCAAGCGCCCAGCGCCAGGCCCGGTTTGGGACCTCTCCCGCGATTCACCTATCGCCCCCTGCTCCGTGCTGTGGACCACGAGGTGGTTGAATCATGGCCAAATTTTTTTTTAAAAATCAATTTGCGGGATGTGGGCATCACTGGCTGGGTCAGCATTTATTGCGCATCCCTAATTGCCCTTGAGAAGGTTGCGGTGAGCTGTCTTCTGAGTTTGCCAAGTCTCTCAAACATGGGCTGGTTGATTAAGATCAGTACGCTGAAACCTGGCTTATTTACGTTAACTAGAAGAAGCTCCATATATTCATATGCAGGAACCTGCCCTCCGCAAGCAAAAAGGAACATACCCAGTCATTGGGCCTAGCTTAGATTAAACAAAAATGGGGGAGGGGGGAGTTAGCAGTTCCTTTGTCCATTCTCCATGGCAATGCCTTGACCAATCAGTCGACCTGCCAACCCATCAGATTCAACACACTTATTCTCATGCAGTATAAATTGTTGTCCCCTTTGACATTTGGCATTCTCGGATCTGTCCCCCCTGACGAATGCAAGAGGACAGACAATCTTTGCCAGCATGACTCTCTTTTTTTTGCAATAATTCCCAAGTTCTGTGCTACCATTCGAACAAATGCAAACCTTTTGTATTTTCTTCAGAACGTTTTTGTAAAATATACAGAGCACAGTTGGCAGCTATTTCAATTCGTCAGTTCAAGGATATTTCAGTTCATAGTCAATGCAGTCCATGCAGAACTGGATGGTGCAACGAATCTGATAGCTGCAGAATTTCACCCCCATTATTAACCCCATAATAAGACATGCATGGAACTCAATGCCACATCTCTGCACTCAGAAACTTAAAAAACAAAATGCAAAATCACGAGCATTTAAGATGTACTGCGATAGACATTTCTGGTTGCATGAGAGCAATGTTGATTGGAAGTGAGGCTGAAACTTGATGTGGTATTCTGTGAAGGCAGATGGGTTCACAATAGAATTGGTACAACTCAATTTATAAAAAATGACGCAACGCGGCAGGAAAGCTTATGGGATGATAGGGGAGCAGTTTGCGTCCAGTTAGAGCTGCAATTGGCCCAAGCTTGTCCCGTCACACATTCAAGGCTGGCTTGAGAACCTCATAACGGATTATGTGAAGTGGCAGAACAGCACAAGAGTTTTGACACACAGGGGGCGCGATTCTCCGAAACGGAGAGAAACAGTCGAGGCCGGAGTGAAATCCGGAGTGTTTCACTCCGGCGTCGGAGGCCGCTCCTCACCCCCTATTCTCCCCCCCTCCCCCCCGGGGGGGGGGGGGGCTAGGAGTGGCGGTGCGCGAATCTCGGGCGCCGGGCCTTGACGCTTGCGTCAAAGCGGCACGCCGAGAATGATGCGGCCAGCGGCGCCTAAGTGACGTCAGCTGCACATGCGCAGGTTGGCTGGCTCCAACCCGTGCATGCGCGGTTGGCGTCTTCACCTCCGTTGCCCCACAAGACATGGCGGCTTGATCTTGCGGGGTGGCGGAGGGAAAAGAGTGCCTTAGAGACGCCAGCCCGACGATCGGTGGGCACCAATTGCCGGCCAGTCACCTCATCGGTGTCCATGTACATAGATCTCTGAAAGTTGCCACCCAGGTTGATAGGGTTGTGAAGAAGGCCTATGGTGTGTTGGCCTTTATTGGTAGAGGGATTGAGTTCCGGAGCCATGAGGTCATGGCTGCATTTGGAGTATTGCGTACAGTTCTGGTCGCCTCATTATAGGAAGGACGTGGAAGCTTTGGAACGGGTGCAGAGGAGATTTACCAGGATGTTGCCTGGTATGGAGAGAAAATCTTATGAGGAAAGGCTGATGGACTTGAGGTTGTTTTCGTTAGAGAGAAGAAGGTTAAGAGGTGACTTAATAGAGGCATACAAAATGATCAGAGGGTTAGATAGGGTGGACAGCGAGAGCCTTCTCCCGCGGATGGGGGTGGCTAGCACGAGGGGACATAGCCTTAAATTGAGGGGTAATAGATATAGGACAGAGGTCAGAGGTGGGTTTTTTACGCAAAGAGTGGTGAGGCCATGGAATGCCCTACCTGCAACAGTAGTGAACTCGCCAACATTGAGGGCATTTAAAAGTTTATTGGATAAGCATATGGATGATAATGGCATAGTGTAGGTTAGATGGCCTTTAGTTTTTTTCCATGTCGGTGCAACATCGAGGGCCGAAGGGCCTGTACTGCGCTGTATTGTTCTATGTTCTATGTTCTATGTTCTATGTTCTATGTTCCCACCAGCAGATTTAACTCCCCACTGCTGAAAACATTTCTAAGTGTGGGCTGGATCGGGGAGAAACTCCCCAAGGCCCAGAAAAATGACTAAGTGTAGGTGGATACTGTTCTGGATTACCCCCAAAAGCCGGCAGGTAACATCATGCCAAACATGTTCAAATTTGTTTTATTTAACCGAGCCCATACCGTCTAACTTTAGATCTGGTCCTGCAATTGAACAGTACTTGCTGCATAATCCCAAGTGTGTTAAGAATTGTAGTCGCAACCAATTTGACATGATCAATCAGGCTCGTAACATACTTACGCTTCCCAGAAGCTTCATATATTCACATGCGGGCACAATCTCACAATCAAACGATCGGGAAAACATTGTCGAGCGTCACATAAACCCATCTGGTTTACTCATGTCCTTCAGGGAAGGAATTCTGCCGTCCTTACCTGGTCTGGCCTACATGTGACTCCAAACCTAGGGCAACTTGGTGACTCCGCAAGTTCCGGGAAAGCCACCCAGTTCAATGGAAATCAGGAATGGACAGTAAAGGTCAACCCAGCCCACATCCCCAGAACAAATAAAATAAATAGGATTATTTTTCAAATTGCATCAAACGTTATAATGAAGTGCACTTCCAAAAGATCAACTGCCCCCTGCTCCCCCCCCCCCCCCCCCCACCCCCCCCCCCCCCCCCACCATCGCAGCAAGGAGGGCCAAGTCTACACACCCAATTCAATTAAGCCATTAAATGCACTCAGCACAAATATTGACTGCATTCCAGACAAACAAGCAGAGAATAATTCTTCTCTCAATTCTTTTATTGCCTGTAAACCAAAGAGATCCAATTTAATGAGAGCAGCATATTGAAAAAACGTTCCAAAAGTGGGGAAGGAATGGCTGGGGACCCGTGTGCACAGAGAACTGATATGCTGCAGTTACATTCAGTAACAAACTGTCAGTCACTGGCTCGCTGACAAATCACACTCGGCTGTCTCCAGGCACAGATATGATTGAGATCCTATGCTTCTCCACTATCAGGTTGTCCACATTATTCTAAAATGAGGACTGCAATTCTGCGTGAGCAAAAACGCTTTTCGCGCACCGTCATGCAAAGGCATCAATAACATAAAACGACATGATGCACATTTCTTTCTCCCTGCCTCCCTCACTTGGGATAACAGCCAGTCTTTAAGTGATTGTGAAAAGGTTTTAATTGGTTTGAACGCTCCATGTTCAGAGAATTAGCACAGCCTTATTAAAGCCTTACAGGAGATCGCTCACCTTGCAACACTTCGGAAATGAGCAAAAACAATTATTGACGTGAAATGTACTTTTGCCGAAGGTTGCTCTGCTATCTTTCTTTTCTATTCGTACATGGGACGTGGGCGTCGCAGGCTGTGCCAGCATTTATTGTCCATCCCGAATTGCCCTTGAGGGGGCAGTTAAGAGTCAACCACATTGTTGTGGGTCTGGGGGCACATGCAGGACAGACCGGCTGAGGACGGCAGACTTCCTTCCCTAAAGGACATCAGTGAACCAGATGGATTTTTACGACAATTGACAACGGGTTTCATGGTCGCCACTAGAATTTTAATTCCAGATTTTTTATCAATGAATTCAAATTTCACTATCTGCAGTGGCGGGATTTGAACCTGGGACCCCAGAGTAGTCTGGGCCTCTGGATTACTTGCCCAGTTAAAATATCACGACGCCACCGTCGCCCCAGAAATGCAGAATTAACCTGTTCAGTCGGTGTGTTCCTTCATAAAATCCCGTTCAATAAACCCTTCCCATTGGTCCGTTGTGCAAAAGCACTGCCCAGCAAGGTATTAAACCATATGGGGCATTGGGTTCTCCAGAGTCTGTTGGCAGTACCCTGTCAGCTGGTGTGTTTGGAGGTGGGACGTGACTTACTGCTGGATTCACAGCAAACAGGGTCGATGTGGAATCACGTGTCTGCCAACTAAACCGATCAGAACCCATGAGTGAAACTACAGCATTGTCTCATGTTTAAAGCGAGGCGGTTTCTCAATGAGTGGAGGATAGACAGGTGGAACCAGGGGTTGGCTATTCAGCCCCTTGAGCCCATTCTGCCAAGGCTGATCTGTTTCTTAACTCCATCTATCTGTCGGGGTTCGCCTCAACAACCTTTCTGAATAAAATAATACAAACTGTGTGAGTAAAGTGAGGCAAGGTCCTCACTGTCCCAGATGACCTTTGAGGGGAAGAGCTGATTGGTGGTAATTGAACTTGAAGATCAGCCACATGCATGGGTTTATCAGCCGACTGGTGGCGATGTACCCCAGTGAGGAGTCAATGCCTTCAGAGGATGGGGGTCAGAAAATTAGGGACAACCTTTCACCAGGGCTTTCCGCCATCGGCCAACACATTTCGCCGATGCTATCAAAAGCACAGTCAATCTGTTTAGATGCTCTTAATGCATTCGACATCTGTACAGCCCCAACAGCATTCCCTCCATTTTTCTTGCATGTTCCTTCATCTACAGGAAGACTTGCATTCTGCACAAAAGTTCAGTCGTCTTGAACATCTGAATGATAGCTCTGCCCCCTCCACCCTCTCCCCCCCCCCCCCCCCCCAAAACCCAAAGGGTGCTTGGGTTAACCTTCTATCCCACCCAAGCTGACAAGGGCTCCCGCACCTCACACCTGGATCTGAAAGTGGTTGGAATGTGGTTCAAGCCAAGTTGCATTGGCAAAGGAGAAATGTGAGCCCATGGTGGCCCAGTGTGTAAATGCAGCACAGCACAGGCACAATGTCGAATTCAAGGCCTAGTCATCATTGAAGGCACTGCAATCAGCTGGGAATAGAAATAGATCTGCTGGCAGAGGTCTCAGTTACCCTGGATTGAGGAAAATTAAGCAGAAGGCCACTGCTCTCCATTGCTGTTCAAAATCCTGCCATGTGCGTGCGGTTGTCATGTGAGGGTATGTTTAGGCTAGCCAATGATGCTCTCCCTGGTTCAAGAGGTCACTGACTGTCAATATCTCACTTTTAAGAGCCCTGTGATGAGGCCTAGAGATATCACCAGAGACATGGAGAATATTGTTTCTAAAAAGACATGGGGCAGGATTCTCCGATCCCCCACAACACCCGTCCTCTGGTGTGGCACACCCCCGCCTGCAGCAGGATCCTCCCTCCCACCAGCCGGCCAGCTGGTAATTTCAGAGATCACTCCCCCTTCCCCAGCTATGCTGACCTGGCACCATCCCCGCAAACTTGCATTCCCTTTACATTCATTTTCCATCGATGATCAGTGGCCTTTCCAAGCCCTATGCACCTCACCAACCTGGCGCAAGTTCATTAATTTGACTCTATCCTTTAATACAATGCCCTGCCCTCCATCCCCTGCTAACCCTCTGGATTTACTGTTAGGATCTCTCGCACACCATCCCATCTCCTTCCACTGGTTTACTGATCAGAGTTATTTTGTGCCTGGTCCTGTGTCCCTCTCCACTTTGTGTATGATCCCACCACCCGCCATGTCCCCAATACATGTTCCAATGCCCGACAAGACCAACAGACCCCTACATTACTGTAAGATACTGTATAACTCTGCAAAGGCCAGGCTCCGTAAAAAAATCCTGTTTATTCGAACATCAAAAAGAACTGCAGTGCTTGCATCCCAGCCTGAGAATCAGTGGGAACACTGGTCTGGGTCGAAGCGGCGGGTTTTAAACTCCTGCTGTGGGAAAGTCGCATTCCATGAACTCCACTGGCAAATCATTTAGCAGTCCCCCCCCCCCCCCCCCCCCCCCCCCTCCCCACCGTGTCCTTCGTGATCATCATAACAGATATCCTACGCCCCTATTTCACTGTGAGATACCACCTCACATGCTGGTAATACTGATAGATACCTCACACCCATAAATCACTGATAGATATCCTACACCCATATATCACAGATAGATATCCTACACCCATATATCACAGATAGATATCCTACACTCATCCATCACTAATAGATATCCTACACCCATATATCACAGATAGATATCCTACATCCATATATCACAGATAGATATCCTACACTCATCCATCACTAATAGATATACTGCACCCATAAATCACTGATAGATATCCTACACTCATATATCACTGTAGATATCCTACATCCATATATCACTGATAGATCTACTACACCCATATATCACAGATAGATATCCTACATCCATATATCAGATAGATATCCTACATCCATATATCACTGATAGATATACTACACCCATATATCACAAATAGATATCCTACATCCATATATCACTGATAGATATACTACACCCATAAATCACTGATAGATATCCTACATCCATATATCACAGATAGATATCCTACATCCATATATCACTGATAGATATCCTACATCCATATATCACTGATAGATATCCTACACCCATATATCACTGATAGATTAGGGGCAGCACGGTAGCATGGTGGTTAGCATAAATGCTCAACAGCTCCAGGGTCCCAGGTTCGATTCCCGGCTGGGTCACTGTCTGTGTGGAGTCTGCACGTCCTCCCCGTGTGCGCGTGAGTTTCCTCCGGGTGCTCCGGTTTCCTCCCACAGTCCAAAGATGTGCGGGTTAGGTGGATTGGCCATGCTAAATTGCCCGTAGTGTCCTAAAAAGTAAGGTTGGGGGGGGGGGGGTTGTTGGGTTACGGGTATAGGGTAGATATGTGGGTTTGAGTAGGGTGATTATTGCTCGGCACAACATCGAGGGCCGAAGGGCCTGTTCTGTGCTGTACTGTTCTATGTTCTATGTTCTATATCCTACACCCATCCATCACTCAGAGATATACTACACCCATATATCACAGATAGATATCCTACATCGATATATCACTGATAGATATCCTACATCCATATATCACTGATAGATGTAATACACCCATAAATCACTGATAGATATCCTACATCCATATATCACAGATAGATATCCTACATCCATATATCACAGATAGATATCCTACATCCATATATCACTGATAGAAATCCTACATCCATATATCACTGATAGATTAGGGGCAGCACGGTAGCATGGTGGTTAGCATAAATGCTTCACAGCTCCAGGGTCCCAGGTTCGGTTCCCGGCTGTGTCACTGTCTGTGCGGAGTCTGCACGTCATCCCCGTGTGTGCGTGGGTTTCCTCCGGGTGCTCCGGTTTCCTCCCACAGTCCAAAGATGTGCGGGTTAGGTGGATTGGCCATGCTAAATTGCCCGTAGTGTCATAAAAAGTAAAGTTGGGGGGGGGTTGTTGGGTTACGGGTATAGGGTAGATATGTGGGTTTGAGTAGGGTGATCATTGCTCGGCACAACATCGAGGGCTGAAGGGCCTGTTCTGTGCTGTACTGTTCTATGTTCTATATCCTACACCCATCCATCACTGAGGGATATCCTACACCCATATATCACTGATAGGTATCCTACACCCATATATCACAAATAGATATCCTACACCCATATATCACTGATAGATATCCTACACCCATATATCACTGATAGATCTACTACATCCATATATCACTGATAGATATCCTACATCCATATATCACTGATAGATATACTACACCCATAAATCACTGACAGATATCCTACACCCAGATATCACTGATAGATATACTACACCCATATATCACAGATAGATATCCTACATCCATATATCACTGATAGATATACTACACCCATATATCACAGATAGATATCCTACACCGATCCATCACTGAGAGATATCCTACACCCATATATCACAGATAGATATCCTACACCCATATATCACTGATAGATATCCTACACCCATCCATCACTGATAGATAGCCTACACCCATATATCACAGATAGATATCCTACACCCATAAATCACTGGTAGATATCCTACATCCATATAGAACATAGAACAGTACAGCACAGAACAGGCCCTTCGGCCCTCGATGTTGTGCCGAGCAATGATCACCCTACTTAAACCCACGTAACCCGTATACCCGTAACCCAACAATCCCCCCCCATTAACCTTACACTACGGGCAATTTAGCATGGCCAATCCACCTAACCCGCACATCTTTGGACTGTGGGAGGAAACCGGAGCACCCGGAGGAAACCCACGCACACACGGGGAGGACGTGCAGACTCCACACAGACAGTGACCCAGCCGGGAATCGAACCTGGGACCCTGGAGCTGTGAAGCATTGGTGCTAACCACCATGCTACCGTGAGGTAGATATCCTACGTCCATATATCACTGATAGATATCCTACATCCATATATCACTGATAGATATCTCACGTCCATATATCACTGATAGATATCCTACACCCATAAATCACTGATAGATATCCTACATCCATACATCACTGATACCCTGCACCTATATTTCACAGATAGGTATCCTACACCAATATATCACTGATAGATATCCTACACCCACATATCACTGATACCCTGCACCTATATTTCACAGATAGATATCCTACACCAATATATCACTGATAGATATCCTACACCCATCCATCACTGATAGATAGCCTACACCCATATATCACGGATAGATATCCTACACCCAGATATCCTACATCCATATGGAACATAGAACAGTACAGCACAGAACAGGCCCTTCGGCCCTCGATGTTGTGCCGAGCAATGATCACCCTACTTAAACCCACGTAACCCGTATACCCATAACCCAACAATCCCCCCATTAACCTTACACTACGGCCAATTTAGCATGGCCAATACACCTAACCCGCACATCTTTGGACTGTGGGAGGAAACCGGAGCACCCGGAGGAAACCCACGCACACACGGGGAGGACGTGCAGACAGTGACCCAGCCGGGAATCGAACCTGGGACCCTGGAGCTGTGAAGCATTGATGCTAACCACCATGCTACCGTGAGGTAGATATCCTACGTCCATATATCACTGATAGATATCCTACATCCATATATCAATGATAGATATCCTACGTCCATATATCACTGATAGATATCCTACACCCATAAATCACTGATAGATATCCTACATCCATATATCACTGATACCCTGCACCTATATTTCACAGATAGGTATCCTACACCAATATATCACTGATAGATATCCTACACCCACATATCACTGATACCCTGCACCTATATTTCACAGATAGATATCCTACACCAATATATCACTGATAGATATCCTACACCCATATATCACTGATACCCTGCACCTATATTTCACATATCCTACACCAATATATCACTGATAGATATCCTACACCCACATATCACTGATACCTTGCACCTATATTTCACAGATAGATACCCTGCACCCAGATATAGATAGATAGATAGAACAGTACAGCACAGAACAGGCCCTTCGGCCCTCAATGTTGTGCCGCGCCATGATCACCCTACTCAAACCCACGTATCCACCCTATACCCGTAGCCGAACAACCCCCCCACCTTAACCTTACTTTTATTAGGACACTACGGGCAATTTAGCATGGCCAATCCACCTAACCCGCACATCTTTGGACTGTGGGAGGAAACCGGAGCACCCGGAGGAAACCCACGCACACAGGGGGAGGGCGTGCAGACTCCACACAGACAGTGACCCAAGCCGGAATCGAACCTGGGACCCTGGAGCTGTGAAGCGATTGTGCTATCCATAATGCTACCGTGCTGCCCCACAGATAGATATCCTACACACATATATTACTGATACCCTACACCCATATTTCACTGATGGATATCCTATACACATATATTACTGATACCTTGCAACCATATATCACTGATAGATACCCTGCACCCATATTTCACTGATAGATATCCTATACTTATATATTACTGATACCCTGCCCCCATATTTCACTGATAGATATGCTGCACCAATATTTCACTGATAGATATCCTTTCCCCATATATTACTGACACCTTGCACCCATATATCACTGATAGATATCCTGCCCCCAGATATCACTGATAGATATCCTACACCCATATATTACTCATACCCTCATGCACCCACATTTCACTGTTACATATCTGTAGAAGTCAGGTATTTTAAATCATCCATGGATATACTATTTCATATCTGTCTTAAGCGATCCGATCACACCCCAATATAATCCTAATTGGTTTAAGTTTATACTCAAAACACATTTGATTTGATAACAAGCCGTCCATCTTCACGATGTAACGTTACTTCCAATTGTTGCTTATCTGCAACAATGGAGACGTTATGTCATCTCATCATACTATAATTCTGAAAATATAATTGAACTGTTTTTTGACACAGTCTAAAATGTTTCGGCTTGCATACGTTATGGAATGTGGTTCAGGCTGTTATCACAAGTGGCCTGAAATCAGAACAATGAAGCCTTTAATGCTTCCACCTCATTGCCATGAGATTCAGCCCCTGTCCTTGAAAAAATGTGATGTTTTTATCAGTGGTTCTGTGTTTTCCAAACTCATGACTGAGTTTGGAAATTGTATGTTTCTTTCATTTTAAAACTGGGAATTAATATTTATGCTTTAAACAGCTTTTTTTTAACCTATATTAAGTGTATTTAAAATACCTGACTTCTACAATATCCTACACCCTTATATCACTGATAGCTATCCTACACACATATCACTGATATATATCCTGCCCCCATATATCACTGATAGATATCCTACACCCATATATCACTGATAGCTATCCTACACACATATCACTGATATATATCCTGCCCCCATATATCACTGATAGATATCCTACACCCATATATAACTGATAGATATCCTACACCCATATATCACTGATAGATATCCTACATCCATATTTCACTTATAGACACGCTGTACCCATATTTCACTGATAGACACCCCTCTATCCCTGGTATACACCCCAGATCCCTGCACCACTGATAATTCCAGACTCGTCGTTTCGCTGTCAGGAAACTGCCTGCACTGGACACCCCTCAAGGAATGGCCAACTTACCCAGAGTTGCAGAGCATGAAGATATACTTGAAGGTTAAAATACGATGTCAGAAGCAACCGAAATTTCTCTCGCATCCCATTCACTTGTTTCCGAATTACCTTTGTGCATTTCTCAGTGACGCAAGGAGGCAAGCAGGGGAATTAAGAGAGATCTTTGCAGTTGGAGAAAACGGGCAGTGTGGATGAACAGTCTGATTAGTTCAACACCTTCACTGTGGATGAGGGGTCGATGCACACGTTTGGAAGAATTCCATCTCCATCTGTGTCAACCAGTCGCATCATTCATTTCTTCCCTCTTGTGATTCAGAAGTTTGAAGGGGAGAATGCGGCTGAGGCCAGGGTGGGGGAGGATTAGTGGGGGTTGGCAAGGGTGGTGGATCAGGAGGAGAAAACAAACAGAGTGATCCATCCAGCTTTCAATTATGATTATAGCTGGGGAAATGAAGATGTTGCTGCATTGTTAAACAATGCAATTGAAGGCAGCAAAGGCTTTAATGAACCTCAGCTCGGCTGACAACACTTTCGAGTCTCATTTAAGAACACAATGATGTGACTTCATCAACACTGTGCGGCTCAGTAATTGTAAAGGAGGCGATGATGTGAGGGAAAGTTAGTGTTCACAGAGGGAGCGAGGAGATCGGAAATTTGCCATGGGCTCCTGATGTCGATTAATCAGCTCGGTTACATAAGAACAGTGAGTCATCATGGACTGTACTCCTGCAGTTACATGTGAAAATCGCTTATTGTCTCAAGTAGGCTTCAAATGAAGTTACTGTGAAAAGCCACTCGTCACCACATTCCAGCGGCTGTTCGGGGAGGCTGGTATGGGAGGCTGGTACATGTATTTAATTCTGACCGTTTGTTTGTACTGAAGCTCGCCTCCTCTGAAAGCGGTAACCCTTGCTCATGGCCACCTGCCTGGGCTTCCTTTTGCCATGGTCAAATCAACACCACCCACCCCACCCACTCCTCACCCCCCTCCCCCCTCGCCAATTCATTCACAGGAGATGAGTGTTTTTGGCAAGGTCAGCATTCATTGTACTCCCTTGGAGTGCTGTCAGGTCGAGAGTTCCAAAATTTGACCAATGTCCGCAGAGGGAAGCCAATGTGTTTGCCAGTCAGGACAGCACATGACTGAGAGTCCAACCTGGAGGCGGTGGTGTCTGCTGTTGCCCATGTGTCCCTCCGTTGATCTGCCGAGCGTAAAACAGCCAATGGCAGTCTAGCGTGGGTCACCTCTTCTCAGGCAATCTCAGCACCGGCACGCAGAACAAAACAAAATGCCTCTATTGAGCTGCGAGGCCCTGTGTACCACCGTCAAAAGTCCCGAAAGACTAGCTTGTTGGGTGAATGGACATTCTGAATTTTCCCTCTGTGTACCCAAACAGGCACCAGAATGTGGCGACTAGGGACTTTTTACAGTGACTTCACTGCAGTGTTAATGTACTTGTGACAATAATAAAGATTATATTAGCAATTATAAAAACCTTGTATCGTGTTGTGCACCAAGTCGCTGGCAACAGGTTCAGCTGGACAGCCAAATGCAGCACTGACCTTGGGGCGAACCAATTCATGTGTTTGCCGGCTGACTCATCAGGGGCGGGATTCTCCCATACCCGGCATGGCGGGGGGTCCCGGCGGGACGGAGTGGCGTGAACCACTCCGGCGTCGGGCCGCCCCAAAGGTGGGGAATCCTAAGCACCTTCAAGGGCTAGGCCCGCCCCGGAGTTGGCGCCGCACCGGCCGGCGGGAGAAGGGCTTCCGCCGGCCGGCGCGAGTTGATGCATGCGCGGGAGGGTTCAGTGGGCCCTGACCGCGGGCACCAAGGGGGCACCTCCCGGGGCAAGATCCCACGCGACCCCCCAGGAACCCCGGAGCCCGTCCGCGCCACCAGGTCCCGCCGGTAAGGGACCTACCCTGATTCATGCCGGCAGGACCGGCTACAGGCGGGCGGGACTTCAGCCCATCGCAGGCCGGAGAATTCGGACGGCCCCGGCGTCCATTGAGTCGCGCTGGACCCCGCCATTCTCCGAGGCGGGCGGCACGACTCACAGGGCCTGTTTTTGGGGGGGGCGGGAGAATTGGGAGGTCAGCAGGGGGCGGGATTCTCGCTGACTCCCGGCGATTCTCCCACCCGCCTCTGGTTCCGAGCAACGCACTCGCAAAGTCTAAAAACGTCCTCTTGAGGGAAAAGAAAGAGAGACAAGGAGGAACCGCAGGAATGTGCAACGGGGGGGGGGGGGGGGGGGAGAGGACATAGGGCTGGAGAGGCACAAAAGAGGCAACATAGGACGGAGGGGACCGCCTCGGGATGGCACAGCACAGGGTGGGGGGGTGTCAAAGATCTAGAGAAGAAAACGTGGAACACAACCTCACAAGGTATTGTTTGGTCAGGGGACAGGGCTGGGTGGGGATGGGAGGCGGGGGGAGGGGTGGGGGATGGGGTGGCGAGGCGTAGGTTCAAACCCGTGAGAGACAAATTTAGTTCTGGTTTTAAGAGGAATCTCTTGACCGAGAATTTGCGCTCGACCTAAGGTCGAGAGAGTGGAAGCGGAAAGATTTCGACCCATTCAAGATTCTTCCATTCGGAAGCTGAGGGGAGGCTTTTGTGAACTCTTCATATTTGGGAGTTCTTTGAACAGAACAATTGAAAGCCAAAAGGAGGCTAGAAGGGCTGGCTAAAATAAGGTGGCTTTTGCTCACCCTTATTCATCAAGTATCTGAATGCCCCATGCAGGGTTTAAGATGGAGCACCAGCACCTTGGCAAGTTGGAGCTGTAGTCTCGAAGTTCTTTCGCAGAGGAGCACCAGTGTGTCTGTGCACGAGAGAGAAAGCCGGCAGCTGGAAAGATTACAATGACCCTCAGGGTAAAGTGATATTTTGCACTGCTTGCAATCATGTCAGAGTTTGGAATCACCTCCTTATTAGAACTTGGAGCTCCCTTGCATTTCATCCACCCACTGGCTGCCTGAATGGCGCTGTAAACTTGATGGAGGTTGATGAATATTTACCAGTGTGCTCTGTTAAGGTTCATTAAGGTGAGTGCAATCCGTGATGTGAATAGAACATAGAACATAGAACATTACAGTGCAGTACAGGCCCTTCGGCCCTCAATGTTGCGCCGACCTGTGAAACCACTCTAAAGCCCATCTACACTATTCCCTTATCGTCCATATGTCTATCCAATGACATTTGAATGCCCTTAGTGTTGGCGAGTCCACTACTGTTGCAGGCAGGGCATTCCACGCCCTTACTACTCTCTGAGTAAAGAACCTACCTCTAACATCTGTCCTATATCTATCTCCCCTCAATTTAAAGCTATGTCCCCTCGTGCTAGACATCACCATCCGAGGAAAAAGGCTCTCACTGTCCACCCTATCTAATCCTCTGATCATCTTGTATGCCTCTATTAAGTCACCTCTTAACCTTCTTCACCCTTTGCAATGCTTCCACATCCTTCCTGTAATCCGGCGACCAGAATTGCACGCAATACTCCAAATGCGGCCGCACCAGAGTTTTGTGCAGCTGCAACATGACCTCATGGCTCCGAAACTCAATCCCTCTACCAATAAAAGCTAACGCACCGTACGCCTTCTTAACAACCCTATCAACCTGGGTGGCAACTTTCAGGGATCTATGTACATGGACACCGAGATCGCTCTGCTCATCCACACTACCAAGAATCTTACCATTAGCCCAGTACTCTGTCTTCCTGTTACTCCTTCCAAAATGAATCACCTCACACTTTTCTGCATTGAACTCCATTTGCCAACTCTCAGTCCAGCGTTGCAGCTTATCGATGTCCCTCTGTAACTTGTAACATTTTTCCGCACTGTCCACAACTCCACCGACTTTAGTGTCATCTGCAAATTTACTCACCCATCCTTCTCCGCCCTCCTCCAGGTCATTTATAAAAATGACAAACAGAATGGAAGTGAAAATTCAGCAATCTTGCAACCTCCATCCCCCACACTACCCCCCCCCCCCCCCCCACCCCCCCGAAGAGAACCATACCTTGAGTCTGCACCGACCCTTCAAAGGAGCACCCTATCCATGTCCACTCCCCCATCCATCTCGCCCTATCCCTGTAACCCCAAAAGCTAACCTGGGCACTGAGGGGCAATTTAGCATGGCCAAAACACATCACCCGCACATCTGCGGACTGTGGGAGGAAAGCGGAGCACCCGGAGGAAACCCACGCAGACACGGGGAGGACGTACAAACTCCACACGGACAGTCACCCAAGGCCGGAAGTGAACCCGGAAGTGAGACAGCTGACCACTGTGACACCATTCCGAGGTTATCGAGGTACACAGCACAATTCAACATCAACCAGCCTTTGAAAGGTGGCTGGGACATTGCTGGGTCCCAATGGCAGAAGGCAACACTGGTATAACTCATCCAGAGTCACAAAGGCAGAGATGTCCTTAGTGCAGGCGGCCAAGCGAGCCTGCCCATACCCCTTCAGTAGATATATCTTTGGAACGTAGGCCCTATTACCTCTATGCTGTCTTTCAGTGGAAAATTGGACAGGAGTTGGCTCTGCTCACTGCATCAACCTTGCAGAAGCCATGGTAGAGCCTTGTGGAACCCATCACAGCTTGGGAACCAGCACTCCTGGGAAGCTCCAGCTACCAGTGCTGGGCTCTCTGTTAGTTGCTGCTCCAGCATTTAGTTCACCTCCTCCCGACCCCGGGCCAGCCTTTCGTGACCCAAGTCAGCCTCCCCTTACGTGAGTGTCCTCTTCCACACCCCCAGTGTGTACTGCCAAAGTGGTGCAGCCTGGCGTGTCTCGCATTGTGCTCAAAAAATGAGGTGGGCAGGCAACCTCGTCAGCTCTCCTTGCTGCTCCTCTCTTCAGGTGGTGTCCAACTTCACCAGGAATGTATGTGTTTGCTACCTGGAGTGTCAAATACCCACGACTTCCTAGAATATTCAGGACATGGAATTGGAGCCCGGATCCGACTGGATCTCAAGTGGGGCATCCAATATTGTACTCAAGTAAGTAATAATTAAATCAATGATGAGGAGGTAGGTCCGAGCGAAGGAGTAAAAAAAAACCACTTGCATAATGCAGTGGATTATCATCCTGCCTGTCAGGTTTATCCCACACCAAGATACCACAAACCGCAGACGCCACTTTATCTGTCGTTGGCAGCGTTGGTTTGAGGGAGAAATGCACCGTGGGCCACCGGGAGAGTTCCTCACTTAATAATAAGAATAATCTTTATTATTGTCATAAGTAGGCTTACATTAACACTGCAATGAAGTTACTGTGAAAAGCCCCTAGTCGCCACATTCGGGTACACAGAGGGAGAATTCAGAAGGTCCAATTCACCTGACAAGCACGTCTTTCAGGACTTGTGGGAGGAAACCGGGGCCCCCAATGATTGACCCCACGGGATCTCGACTAGTTGTCTTTCCCCTGCTTCTCTGACCGAGCTTCACCTGGTTAAGTGTCAGCCTTGATCTGATAATGCTCCTCCTGGTGAAACTCCTTCGCTTTTATCCTTGACTGATAGGTACAGCAACTGAAGATAACAGCCAGTTTATATTCCACCCAGCCGGTCCTTCATATCACCATCATAACTTGGTATTTAAACAATGAGCAATCAATTTAACCATTGAAAATAAGATCATGCAAATGCCTTTGGGGAAGAAAGACCTACTTGTGGAGTATTATTTTTTTATTTGCACCAGTCAGTGTGCACAATTACACTCAGCAGTAACTGCAGTAGAAATGTTTTTCTTAAAACTCATTGAAAGTCTGATCATCAACCTTTTAACAGAGCGGCTCATCTTTCAGGCCGAATTCTTCAAACGCGGAGTTATGATAAATGAGCTCCAAGCAGATTGCCTGCCTCGTAACTGAGAAGCGGCTGCTGGAAAATTGCTTCTTCCTTGATAACCTTAGAAACCCCCCCAGTTGTGAGTCAGGAATCTATGCCAGGCCTGTCTGATGCAGCAGCGATTCTCTCAATCACAATTTGGCAGGCGCATGGCTCACAACTTGCCCTGTTGATGGAGCAACTAATAAACTACGAGCAGAGTCCAAATATTTGTGTTTAAATTCCTTCAGGGCCTTGCTCTTCCCCGGACACTGGCACCGCCAAAAGGTCTGCAAAATCCTTTTCACTCAGCTTGCCACCCGCGCATTGATTCTGTCCACATCTCCTGCTGCCTCCTTCAGGAAGGCAGACAGCATTATCAGAGACACCCCCCCCCTCCCCTCCACCCCCACCCAGGCTTTGCATTCTGCCCCTAGGCAGAAGATCCAGAATTCTGAAGACCCGCACATGCAGACATAGGAACAGCTTCCTCCCCACAGTTACTAGACTCCCCAACGACTGTCCCTCGGATTGATCTGTTCCCTATAAGAACACTATTCACGACGCCCTATGCTGCTCTTGCTCATGGATTTGCTTTGTTTGGCCCCTTGTTCCGCACTGTAGCCAATCACTGTTTGTCGATGCACCATTTGTCAATATGCTCTGTCGCTTGTTCCTTTTTTTTGTCTACTCTCTACGTACTGTGTCCGTTCCCTTGGCCGCAGAAAAATACTTTTCACTGTACTTCAGTACATGTAACAATAAATGGAAGCAAAACAAAAATCATTCCTCCACGTCGGCCCTCGTATGTCAACCACTTTCAGCGGCACAGGCCACGATTTCTGGAATTTGCTCCTTAAACTCCCCCCCCCCCCCCCCCCCCAGCCAAAAAAAAAACGACTCGCGTTTGCTGACAATGCACTAACCGGCCTTGTGTCCCACCGGCAGCACACCCCTTTCCCCAGGTTCGTCAATGGGAAATCCCATTGACAAGAGGCGGGAGCAGAGTATCCCGCGGCTTGAGGACTGGAAAATGCATCCCATAACCGTACAGAGTCGCGCAGCTTTGTGGCTGCCAGTCTGGGATCGATCCGAGTCAAAAGCCCACTCTGGCTCGGGTGAAGCCACCGCCCCATCCCCCCCTCCACCAACTTTTTCCAGGTCATGCGCCCCTATCAGCCAATTACCCCCAGAAAGGGACCAGACACCAGAGAAAGCCAGACAGGACGACGAGCAAGAGAACAGAACGGGGAGGAACCACGAATTGGCAGCAGAGAGCCGTTTTAGCGGGACAAAACAAGAAGATTGAGGCAGGGGCAAAACGAGACAGAAGAGAAACAAGGGTGATCAAGAGAGGGGAAGGAAAATTAGGGAAGGCAGCAAGGGTCAAAAGCAGATGGAGTCGGAATGGAAAGACAGAGGCAGTGGAGAAACAGGGAGATAGACAGTTGACAAGGGGCAAGAGAAAAAGAGTAGTGGAGAGGCAGATAGAGAGAGACAGTGAGAAACAGACGTAAGAGAAATAGGGAGAGATGGGCAGGCACGGATAGTATGAGACAGAGAGACTGCAGAGAAACACAACAACAGAAACTAAAAGGAGGGAAAAATTCAACAATTGAGAATTTTAGGTATCCGTTGTATTGTGCAGAAGGTTCTCCAAGAGTAAACAACATCTCATCAGGGGGAAATCCCACTCCTGCTTGACTGAATTATCAATACAAGTTACAAAGGCGTTGTTGCAATCATTGGGGGTACGAACCAGGCAAGAGACAATTCCATCAGAAGTACAGGTTTTAGGGCAGCACAGTGGTGCAGTGGGTTAGCCCTGCTGTCTCACGGCGCTGAGGTCCCAGGTTCGATCCTGGCTCTGGGTCACTGTCTGTGTGGAGTTTGCACATTCTCCCTGTGTTTGCGTGGGTTTTGCCCCCACAACCCAAAAATGTGCAGGCTAGGTGGATTGGCCACGCTAAATTGCCCCTTAATGGAAAAACTGAATTGGGTACTCTAAATTTCTAAAAAAACACAAAAAAAAGTACAGGTTTTGATATCATTTACTCCAGTGTCCTGTTTGTCAGTTTTCAATAAATGCTGCCTCTGCCAATGACCAAAGAAGACTTTATTCTTTCAGTCAGGAAACCAATTAGTTCTGTACCTCCTCCCAGCTGTGCCCTAAGGAGAGGTGGAACTAAAATGTGCATCTTCTCAGAAAGCTCTCCTGGGCAAGAAACACAGGAATGTTAGACTTGAAATGGCACAGTGTGAATTTTGGTCTGTGAATTACTTCATTCCCAATTCCAGGTTTTGCCTGTTGAAAATAATATGGCAGTGCTTTTTAAAAAATTATTATCATTTATGCTCTTTAACGTGGTAGTTAAAGCAGTGGGAAATGGAATTTCATTCAAACCCACTGAGTCTTTGGATGCGAAAATGTAAATTGCACAATTATACTAATGTCGGCATGCAAAATCCGCACATTTTCAGACAGTATCTCTTAAATACGCCAGTGGTTTAAAAATGTTAATATTCAGACCATGCGCCATGCTCATCTTCATACTGTACCATGAACTGCACAAATTATTCCTCTCCTCCCCATCACCAATGCTGTCTATTTTTTACCACCGAGCAAGTCGTCCTTCCCCGCTGCTCCCATAACCCGTCTGCTGCTGACACTCTCATCAACGATCCCATCTCTCTCTCATCACCTCCCAACATCCGCAAACTTCAGCCCGTTACACGTCTCCCATCTCATGCCAAGTCCCGCTCAATTGGCTGCCGGTCCTCCAATGCCACCGATTTAAAATTCCAACATTTGTCTTTAAAATTCCTGATGGACCTCACCCCCTTCCTTGCCCCTGTGACTTCTAACATCCCTACAATGTTCTGTGTTCCTCCGCCTCTGCCCTTGGATGAGACTAAATGCCCCTCCTTGTAAAGTGTGATATAATCTGCATTCAACAGCATTCATTTGCACTCCTTTGATATCAGTGATGCTCAAGAGCAATCATTTAGCTGTACTTTAACATCAATTGCACTCGAAAGCAATCATTCGCCAATAATTTACATTATATATATATCAGGGTGACATAAATGCCGTCAATTTCCCCATTGGTGATCATTCAAGCATTTAGACACCAAAAATTATCATGGAATTTATTTTCCATTTTTCTGAATTGCACGAGCTTCAAAAATCAAAAAACTGAGCTACCTTAGAAAATAGGACCCTGTTTTGATTAGGTATGTTAATGCTTTCTTTATAACCTGCAACTCAAGCAGCACAACCCTGCCCAGGACTGCGCACGCCCACCCCCTCCCCCAGCCGTGCTCACCCACCCTCCTCCCCCACTGCACCGCCACCAGCCCCCACCTCCCACAACCCCGGGATCGCAGAAGTTATCTCCCTGCCGAGCAATTTCTGACTTTTCTTCTGTCCTCCGCACTCCCCCACTCAAACTTTCAAAAGTCAAACATTTAGGGTGGGTAAGTTATCAGTGCATTATTAATATTAGTGGATATGACCAAAGCCTTGGACAAAGTGGTTAAATGCGTTTTTAAAAATTTGGGGAAAATCACAGATCCCCTCATCTCCTCCTTTCCCTCCCACCATCTCGTACAACCTCTCTCTCCTACCCCAATCTCGTCTTCTCTCTCTCTGACACAGCACACCCCATTCCGTCTCTCCCACCCTCTCCCAAGCGTCACTGACAAGGTCAGCATTTGTGGCTCATCACCAATTTTCCCTTGAACTGAGTGGTTTGCCAGGCCTCATCAGAGGGACAGCTGAGAGCCAACCGCAATGCTGTGGGTCTGGAGTCATATGCAGGCCAGACTTGGGAAGGACTGGCTGATTTCCTTCCCCAAAGGACATTAATAGATGGGTTTTTGATCAATAAGGGGATCTGGGGTTATGAAGGAGAATGGGGATGAGAAAAATATCAGCCATGATTGAATGGCGGAGCAGAAGTGATTGGTCGGATGGTCTAATTCTGCTCCTATGTCTCATGGTCTTATTAAGTGAGTTAACCAAATGGGATTTGAAGACAATCAGAGATCTCCATCACTGAGAGTGACTTTACCCAATCCCAAGTTTTATCAATTGAATTTAAATTCCACCAGCTGCCGTGGTGGGATTTGAACCCATGTCCCCCAGGGCCAGAGAGTGCGCAAAGAATTGGCAGATGGAATACAATGTGGAAAAGTTTGAGGTTATGCACTTTGGTCGGAAGAACTTTAACTTTCCAAATATTGACTGGAAACGCTCTAGATCGAGTACTTTAGATGGGTCCATTTTTGTCCAATGTGTGCAAGAGGGTTTCCTGACACAGTATGTAGATAGGCCAACAAAAGGCGAGGCCATATTGGATTTGGCACTGGGTAATGAACCAGGACAGGTGCCAGATTTGGAGGTAGGTGAGCACTTTGATAATCGTGACCACAATTCAGTTACGTTTACTTTCGCGATGGAAAGGGATAGGTATATACCGCAAGGCAAGAGTTATAGCTGGGGGAAAGGCAATTATGATGCGATGAGGCAAGACCTAGGATGCATAGGATGGGGAAGGAAACTGCAGGGGATGGGCACAATTGAAATGTGGAGCTCGTTCAAGGAACAGCTACTACGTGTCCTTGATAAGTATGTACCTGTCAGGCAGGGAGGAAGTGGTCGAGCGAGGGAACCGTGGTTAACTAAAGTAGTTGAATCACTTGTCAAGAGGAAGAAGGAGGCTTATGTAAAGGTTCAGTTAGGGTGCCCGAGAGTTACAAGTTAGCAAGGAAGGTCCTAAAGAGAGAGCAAAGAGCTAGGAGGGGACACGAGAAGTCTTTGGCAGGTAGGATCAAGGATAACCCTAAAGCTTTCTATAGGTATGTCAGGAATAAAAGAATGACTAGGATAAGAGTAGGGCCAGTCAAGGACGGTAGTGGGAAGTTGTGCGTGGAGTCCGAGGAGATAGGAGAGGTGCTAAATGAATATTTTTCGTCAGTATTCACGCAGGAAAAAGACAATGTTGTTAAGGAGAATACTGAGATACAGGCTACTAGACTAGAAGGGCTTGAGTTTCTTAAGGAGGAGGTGTTAGCAATTCTGGAAAGTGTGAAAATAGATAAGTCCTCTGGGCCGGATGGGATTTATCCTAGGATTCTCTGGGAAGCTAGGGAGGCGATTGCTGAGCCTTTGGCTTTTATCTTTATGTCGTCATTGTCTACAGGAATAGTGCCAGAAGACTGGAGGATAGCAAATGTTGTCCCCTTGTTCAAGAAGGGGAGTAGTTCAAGAAGGGGAGTAGAGACAACCCTGGTAACTAGAGACCAGTGAGCCTTACTTTTGTTGTGGGCAAAGTCTTGGAAAGGTTTATAAGAGATAGGATGTATAATCATCTGGAAAGGAATAATTTGATTAGGGATAGTCAACACGGTTTTGTGAAGGGTAGGCCGTGCCTCACAAACCTTATTGAGTTCTTTGAGGAGGTGACCAAACAGGTGGACGAGGTTAAAGCAGTTGATGTAATGTATATGGATTTCAGTAAAGCGTTTGATAAGGTTCCCCACGGTAGGCTATTGCAGCAAATACGGTGGCATGGGATTCAGGGTGATTTAGCAGTTTGGGTCAGTAATTGGCTAGCTGTAAGAAAACAGAGGGTGGTGGTTGATGGGAAATGTTCAACCTGGAGTTCAGTTACCAGTGGTGTACCACAAGGATCTGTTTTGGGGCCACTGCTGTTTGTCATTTTTATAAATGACCTGGAGGAGGGCATAGAAGGATGGGTGAGTACATTTGCAGATGACACTAAAGTCGGTGGAGTTGTGGACAGTGCGGAAGGATGTTGCAGGTTACAGAGGGATATAGATAAGCTGCAGAGCTGGGCTGAGAGGTGGCAAATGGAGTTTAAGGCAGGAAGGAGTAACAGGAAGACAGAGTACTGAGCTAATGGGAAGATTCTTGGTAGTGTGGATGAGCAGAGAGATCTCGGTGTCCATGTATATAGATCGCTGAAAGTTGCCACCCAGGTTTTTAGGGTTGTTAAGAAGGCGTACGGTGTGTTAGCTTTTATTGGTAGAGGGATTGAGTTTCAGAGCCATGAGGTCATGTTGCAGCTATACAAAACTCTGGTGCGGCCGCATTTGGAGTATTGCGTGCAGTTCTGGTCGCCGCATTATCGGAAGGATGTGGAAGCATTGGAAAGGGTGCAGAGGAGGTTTACCAGGATGTTACCTGGTATGGAGGGAAGATCTTATGAGGAAAGGCTGAGGGACTTGAGGCTGTTTTCGTTAGAAAGAAGAAGGTTAAGAGGTGACTTAATTCAGGCATACAAGATGATCAGAGGATTAGATAGGGTGGACAGCGAGAGCCTTTTTCCTTGGATGGTGATGGCTAGCATGAGGGGACATAGCTTTAAATTGAGGGGAGATAGATATAGGACAGATGTCAGAGATAGGTTCTTTACTCAGAGAGTAGTAAGGGCGTGGAATGCCCTGCCTGCAACAGTAGTGGACTCGCCAACACTAAGGGCATTCAAATGGTCATTGGATAGACATATGGACGATAAGGGAATAGTGTAGATGGGCTTTAGAGTGGTTTCACAGGTCGGCGCAACATAGAGGGCTGAAGGGCCTGTATGGCGCTGTAATGTTCCATGTTCTATGTTCTAAGAGAGGCATGGACTATTTTCTAAATGAGAAAAGGCTTCGGAAATCAGAAGCACAAAGGGACTTAGGAGTCCTTGTTCACGATTCTCTTGAGGTTAATGTGCAGGTTCAGTCGGCAGTTAAGAAGGCAAATGCAATGTTAGCATTCATGTCAAGAGGGCTAGAATACAAGAACAGGGATGTAACTGAGGCTATATAAGGAAGGCTCTGGTCAGAGCCCATTTGGAGTTTTGAGAGCAGCTTTGGGCCCCATATATAACGAAGGATGTCCTGGCCTTGGAAACGGTCCAGTGGAGATTCACAAGAATGATCGCCAGGAATGAAGGACTTGTCATACAAGGGACACTTGAGGACACTAGGTCTGTACTCTTTGGCGTTTAGAAGGATGAGTGAGGATCTAATTAAAACTTACAGAATACAGAGAGGCCTTGATAGAGTGGGCATGGAGAGGATGTTTCCACCAGTAGGTGAATCGAGAACCAGAGGACACAGCCTCAGACTGAAGGGACGATCCTTTCAAACAGAGATGAGAAGGAATTTCTTCAGCCAGAGGGTGATGAATCTGTGGAACTCTTTGCCGCAGAAGACTGTGGAGACCAAGTCACTGAGTGTCTTTCAGACAGTGTTAGTTAGGTTCTTGATTAATAAGGCCATCAGGGGTTATGGGGAGGAGGCAGGAGAATGGGGATGTGAAACATATCAGCCATGATTGAATGGCAGAGCAGACTAGAAGGGCCGAATGGCGCAATTTTGCCCTTATGTCTTGTGGTCTTATTTCTGGATTACTAGTCCACACATTACTCGCATAACACACACTCCCCAAAACTCCCTCCTTTGGCTGTATGTTGATTGTATCTGATGTTGCTCCCATTAAGTGCCTTGGGCTGCTTTACGATTGCTGATGGTGCCAGACAAATGCAGGCCGCTGTTGCCGTGTGAATGCACTCGTGCTCGGGCTGCGCAGTTGGGCTAATAATTCGGATTCTGTCAGATCAAGGGCAAAGTGCTTTTCCCCTGCTTCAGAAATGGCAAGTGGATCCGGCCACTTGTGACTTGTGCTTGATGCGCTCTCGCCTCAATTACAGGCAGTGGAAGCTTCTAATTCCTTCTTCATCGGAGTCAGAGGCAACAAAACTAACAGAACACCCAAGCCATCTGGCGAAACATAAATCATGCCAGCTTTTATGGTCTCCCTTGAAAAAAAAAAGCTAATTGATATTCCAAAATGCTTGGGCATAATACAAACACAAAATTGAGAAACCCACCGCGCAGGAAGGTCAGTGCCAAAGTCACTATTTTCTGCTCTGTTTCAGGATGAAGGGAAACAATGTTTTTTCCCCCTAGCCAGAGATGATGCCTGCTGCACTGATCTGTGAAGCTGGAGCTACCAGTCTATAACAGTGCTGCAGTATTGCCTTAGTGTCCATTATCCGTTTGCTCTCTTGCCCTGGCGGCCTGGTAATGTTTTTAGATTCTTCAACATCCATCAATATTAAATTCATGGAGAGTAATTTAATTGGATTATTGATGTGCGGGTTTCAAATTTCTTTAATTCTGATTTATAATCATTGCAATGTGCGCATCAATCAAGCTCTGCACGGTTTTATGCAGTCTCCCTGCGTGACGTGCCCGAGGTGCAGGCAGTATTTCCGTCCAGCACATTTAATCTCTGGTCACTTGGCGTCACAGTGGGATGTTTGCAGACCAGACGAGAAAACGTTCGGCCCATCATCTCTCTGCAACCCCCTCCATTTGAACTTATCCCCACTTCCCTTCACCGAGTCCTGGATTTTCCACTGCTTCGGATATTGATCTGAGGTGACAGATAATTTTTTCTCTCCCCTCCCCACCCCCCCGCTCCCGGCTGCCGTTTATCATCCATCCCTCATTGTCCTCGAGAAGGTGGTGAGCCACCTTCTTGAACCCCTGCAACCCATCTGGTGTGAATCCACCTTCACCCGCAATGCTGTTGTCTGGAGAGAGGGGGAGGGGGGGGGGGGGGGGGGGGAGGTAGTACCCAGGATTTTAACCCAGCAATATATTTCCAAGGCGAGGGTTAGTCGGAAGCCAGAGGATTGAGAAGCCTTTAAAAGCGAGCAGAGGACAACTAAAAAAGCAATAAGGGGGGAGAAGATGAAGTATGAGTGCAAGCTAGCCAGTAATATAAAGGAAGATAGGAAGAGTTTTTTTCAATATGTAAAAGGTAAGAGAGAGGCAATAATAGACATCGGATCACTGGAAATTGTGGCTGGAGAAGTAATGATAGGAAACAAAGAAATGGCAGATGAACTGAAATAGTTACTTTGCATCAGTCTTCACGGTGGAAGGCAACAGTGGGATGCCAGAGCTCCAGGAGAACCAGGGGGCAGAGGTGAGTGCAGTGACCATTATTAAGAAGGTGGTTCTGGGGAAACTGAAAGGTCTGAAGGTGGCTAAGCCAGCTGGGCCAGATGGACTACACCCCAGGGTCCTAAAAGAGATAGCTGAGGAAATTGTGGAGGCATTGGTCATGGGGAGAAGGCAGGAGAATGGGGATGAGAAAATATCAGCTATGATTGAATGGCGGAGCAGACTCGATGGGCCGAGTGGCCTAGTTCTGCTCCTATGTCTTATGGTCTTATGGTAACTGGAAAATGGAACTTATTTTCATCTTAATTTTGCTTTGCACTGTGAAGATACTGCATTTCTAAATCTAGTAAACAACAAATGGGTTCTCGAGGAAAACACTCTCAATGGATGCCATTTCTCACTGCGTTGCATCCGGCAAAGATCTCGCCACGACGGGCAAAAGCGGGTTTCGCACCGAGGGCCGAGCCATGCGCGATGTGCCCCACCTGCGAATGGGATCACGTCCCCACTGGCCCTGATCCAGATCATCATATTTAAATTAATCATTCGACTCCTTCAAATCGGCGCCAGCAGTTCGAGGCCGCAGTCTCCTGGCATTCCCGGCCACACCAGCCAGGCCTAACTCCGGTAGGGATTACTACTGGGCTCCAGACAGGATGGCCACACCTGGGGGGGGGGGGGGGCTCAGTTGCACAGTGGTTAGCACTGTTGCTTCACAGCTCTAAGGTCCCGGGTCCGATCCCCGGCTCGGGTGGCTGTCTGTGCGGAGTCTGCACGTTTGCCTCGTGTCTGCGTGGGTTTCCTCCGGGTGCTCCGGTTTCATCCATTAATCCTGAAAGATGTGCTGTTAGGTGAAATGGACATTCTGAATTCTCCCTCCTTGTACCCGAACATACGCCGGAATGTGGCGACTAGCGGCTTTTCACAGTAACTTCTTGCAGTGTTAATGTAAGCATACCTGTGACTATAATAAAGATTATTATTTTAAAAAGCCTTTGGAGTCTCTGGATGCTCGAGGACAGGGCAGGGCAGCGCCTGCCACCCTAGCACTGCCAAGGTGCCAGGATGCCAAAGGGCAGGACCACACCCATGAAGGAGTGGATGAAGGGGACGATGAAGGGGGTTGGTGCTGAAAGAGGGGGGGGGGGCCTTAAAGGTGGGGAGCCCTCAGCGACCCCATAATGGGGAATGCTCACTTTGAGGATGAGGGGGGGTGGGGGGGGGGGGGCGATGGCCTGATGCCCACAGGGATGGATGGGTGTGGGGCCGGGTCACCCACAATGCCTGTGTGTGTGGGGGAGGGGGTGCCACGTGGAATTTTAATGTGGGTTGGAAGTTCCCGCTCCAGGGTTGAGGGTGTTGCCCGTGTCTGTGGGGGATGCGAGGTCTGTGGGTTGGGGTGTGCGCGGTATCCTTAAACCACATTTGGAGATCTGGGAACCCTCTGAAAATGGCGCCCCGATCTCTGAGGAGCCAGTCTCACCGGCAACTTTAGTTCGCCACTGCAGAAAAAAAGGTGTGAGATATTTCAGTGAGAAACTCCCCAAGTTCCGAAGGAATTACTAAGTGTTCGTGAATACAGGTCTGGATTGCGCCCAAACACTGGCGGGAATCACCCCACGAATCCGGCCCAAAATGACACTGAATGTTATGTTACTTATATTGTTTGGATACATTTGAGAAGGGCATTATTTCATTGAGTGTTCAGAGCACATATAAATAAGGGACGTTGCAGCTTCAGCACCACATAAACTAAAATTGGAATGAAAGAGAGAAGTTTAGAATGGCCCCCGCTCAAGGTTAACACACAAATCTGTGAAATCATTCATATTAGCTGTGTACCATCGCTGAGCTGGTAACACACGAGCCTCTAGATCAGAAGGTTGTGAGTTCAAGCCCCACTCCAGCTGCTCGAACACAATGTTCAGGCTGGCGTGCCTGAGGGTGTGCTGCACTGTCGCAGTTACCATCATGGCCAGCCATTTCAGGGGCTGTTAGTTCTTGTGTTTCATTGACGCACGGAAAAGTGTTCTAACCGAGTCTGTGGGTGCGATTTACCGGCCTCGCCTTGGTGACGCGACGGGGCAGACGAATCTCGCTAGAAGCCTCTGGCGGAATCTCTCGTCAATGTAGGAAATTATGAAACAGGACTCTATTTCTGTCCCTGCAAATTTCCTTTCAAGTTTTGCTTTTATTATAGTGCCCCTTTGGGGGGCTGTCAACTGGTTAATTTGTTTATCAGTTCACTGGTTTAATCAGTCTGTAGGAATAGGGGGGAGAGGTGGGACACTGGGTGTGTGGTGAGGAGAGCTGCGTTACTGAACAAAGTCACGCAACTCTGGCAATAAAGAAAGTCATGGTTTCGGCTTGGCCAGCTGGCCTGAACCCGTGAACGCCCAATTCACTAAGGGTGGAAAAACATAACTTTCAGAGACAGGAAGAGGCCATTCGGCCCAAACAGCGGTCGACCTGTTCTGCCAATGACCTACCTACATTCTCGCCATGTCGCAAACCCTTCACACTCTAGTCATTTATCCAATTATCTCCTGAAGCCCATTGGACTTCAACGGGCTTCCTTGGCAACTTGTCGACCTGACTTTTCTTTGCTCAGCCTTACGCCACTAGCAAGGGGACATCCGATCTCGGCCGGATGGTAAACCTGGTTCCAGAGGTGAGAACGGGGTGCATCAACTTTGAACTGCAGTATCCTACACATTGAGCATTCAGGTTTCCAATACTAAAAGTGAAAATGTCGAGAGCCATGGAGAATCATTCATTTGTGTCTACCATCCCCAAGAATAGGAACTTGCTCTTCAGGGAATTACAAAGTACAGCTGAAAATTGCTGCTGGATTTTCTTGGATGGTAACATTGCTGAAGCAGTGGGATTCAATGCATTTATGAAGCATTCAGGGTGACTTGAACACATTCAGTCAACCCTTTCATGTGATCTTTAAGGCTGTGGAGATGGAAGGCGTGATCTAACCAGGTTGGAAGAAGTCCCCTGACTAGTGCGTCTAGCCGGATGTTTCCCGGTGCTCGCAGAGCTGAGAAACACCACACTGTCTGTCGGGGTCTGAGTGGGGAACTCCCCGTCGAGGCCGTACTTAGTCCCGTTCCTTACACCTAGGAGCTCAGCTCGCCAGAACTCCTCAGTGCTAGAGGAGATTGGGACCTCCCCACCTTCCGATGTGACCCCCAAGCCCCCCAAAGCCCCAACTCCGATCAGGGGGTCCTTGGTGGGGCCCCCCCAACCTCCCCGGGGTCCCCACCTCACATGCACCGCACACTCTGGGCCCAATACCTGGCGCAGGTAATATGCTAGCTTGACACCAGTACCAGCCTGGCACCCTGGCAGTGCCCCTGCCAGCCAACAGTGCCACCTAGACACCTTTGAAATTCCAGGCTGGCACCCAGGTGGCACTGCCAGGGTGACAGGATGTCAGCGCCAGGATGCCATCATTCCCAGAGGGCAAGTACCTGGGGCCCCCCGAAGTCCTCGGAGACCCCCACGTGTGTCGTTCAGTCTGGTCCCCGTTTGTGGAGACCAGCACTGAATGGCGCTCGCCCGACGTCTATGAGGCGAAGGGGTTAGATCCCAACACCTCGGGTAGGTCATGGGAGAGTATATTAGTTGTCTCAATGTGATACGCAGATTTGCAAAATAGTTACACCGCGCATCGCGATGCCTCGCGAGATCGCGTTAGATCCCGCAAAGTGTGACGAGCCAGGTAGATCCCGGAGGTGGGATCTGCCAGAATCTTACGGCCACGCCTCGCTGCCTTCTGGGTGCAACTTGGCCGATAGATCGCAGCGGTAGCTTCTGGGGGTGTTTCAGACATTACCCTATCTGCGTTAAGCAATGCCAGATCAGCTACGATTAATGTTAAATACGTCCTGAAGTTTTTTAACATTGTGTTTGCAAGCATCTCTGGGTCAGGTTGCAGGAGAGGTTAGAAACAAAGCAAAGCTTCCTCCACAAAGTCCCACTGACTGTTTGTGAAGCACGCAGCGATGGGGAATGGTGGAAGTGTCAGCCTTGGCTCAATTGGAACACAGTTGAAGCCACATCCCCTTGTGCCTCAACAAATCTAGGCTGACACTTCGATGCAGGACTGAGAGAGCCCTGGAGGGTTGCAAGTTTGGATTAGATTGTGAACCAAGGTTCCATCTGCCCTCACAGCGGGGGGGGGGGGGGGGACATGGACGATCCAGTGGCATTATTCAACACAGGATAGGGGACGTAACCTTTGTGTCCCGGCCAATTTTAATCTGGTCTCTGTAACACCGTGGCTTGCAAAACCTTGCGAATGAACTGCCATATTTCCATTATCACAACGCAGTGGCTGCACTTGAACAGATCTGTAGCGTCCTGAGGTTGTGAAAGATGTGACATCCATGCCAATTCTTTCATGTGCGCTGCAGCAAGTAGTATTTGAGAGAACAGGTCTATCCTAACGGAATTAGCTGCCAAGGGAAGACAGAGGGGGAGGAATTGAGCAAGTTCAGACACAGGAAGAGGAGTCTGACTGAAGTGTTACCTGGTCTGCAGAGAGTTGCAATAACAACCAGACCTCTGCCCTGCAATCGTAGTGACAATGCACCTCACATTCCTGTGACTTTCAAGGTGTGCAATATTAATCCCTTGCCATTGTGCCCTCCTTTCAACTCAACAACCTGAGAGTCTGTGACCATCCGTGAATGAGCAGGGGCCATTTTAAAATGATGAATATTTCCGACAGTGAACTCAAAGACAGTTTCCCCCAGGAGTCACTGACAAAGGGCGATCAATTTCTGTGACTCTTCCCTGAAGAGCAAAAGGTTAATGGCTCACGTTCATTGAACAATGATGTTAATGATGATGTAAGCATGATGTCAGGGTCATAGAACATAGAACATAGAATTTACAGTGCAGAAGGAGGCCATTCGGCCCATCGAGTCTGCACCGGCTCTTGGAAAGAGCACCCTACCCAAGGTCAACACCTCCACCCTATCCCCATAATTCAGTAACCCCACCCAACACTAAGGGCAATTTTGGACACTAAGGGCAATTTATCATGGCCAATCCACCTAACCCGCACATCTTTGGACTGTGGGAGGAAACCGGAGCACCCGGAGGAAACCCACGCTTCAGGCGACCAAGAGATTCCAGGAGAGCAAAACAGAACCTTTGTGACGGGAACAGGGTAAATTGTTTAAATAAACAGTTTCTCAATGAACTTCGCCGAGCTAGAATATAGTACAAGTAAAGGGCTACTTGCCAAACCTTTCCCCACCTTAAACCAAAGCCTCCACGTCAGTTCCACCTCCTTGAGCCCAGCTGTGACTGCCTGCTGTGACTGCCTGCTGTGACTGCCTGCTGTGACTGCCTGCTGTGCATGCCTGCTGTCACTGCCTGCTGTGACTGCCTGCTGTGCCTGCCTGCTGTGCATGCCTGCTGTGACTGCCTGCTGTGACTGCCTGCTGTGACTGCCTGCTGTGACTGCCTGCTGTGACTGCCTGCTGTGACTGCCTGCTGTGCATGCCTGCTGTGACTGCCTGCTGTGACTGCCTGCTGTGCCTGCCTGCTGTGCATGCCTGCTGTGCCTGCCTGCTGTGCCTGCCTGCTTTGCATGCCTGCTGTGACTGCCTGCTGTGACTGCCTGCTGTGACTGCCTGCTGTGCATGCCTGCTGTGACTGCCTGCTGTGACTGCCTGCTGTGACTGCCTGCTGTGCCTGCCTGCTGTGCATGCCTGCTGTGCATGCCTGCTGTGACTGCCTGCTGTGACTGCCTGCTGTGACTGCCTGCTGTGCATGCCTGCTGTGACTGCCTGCTGTTCTTGCTGTTGTTGTGAGGTGACTCCCTCAGCCAGCTGGGACCACTCTTGCCTCTGAGTCGGAAGGTTCCGGCTTTCTCCCACTCCAGGGCTTGAGCACGGAAAATCCGGGCCGACACTCAGGCACGATGCTGAAGGAACGCTGCACTGTCTGGAGGTTCTGCCTTTCAGATGGGACGTTGACTCAAGACCCTAAGTACCTGGCCCGTTAGATGTGAAAGATCCCATTGCACTCTGACAGAGAAGAGCAGGGGAGTTATCCTGGCAAACATTTATCCCTCAGTCGACGTCACAAAGAAAAAACGAGATTAACTGGTGATCTTTGCTGGTGGCGGGAGCTTCCTGTGTGCTAATTGGCTGCTGCATTTTGCTCCATTCCAACAGTGATTACACTTTAACAGCACTTCAATGGCTGCAAAGCAGGGTGAGAAATCCATCCAGTAGGCCTGTTCAAGGCTGCATAATTGTGATCCTTCCTCATTACGAATCTCCTCATAATGCTCCACTGCAATGCAGGCCAGCACGTCCATGTTCTGGTCTAGGTGACGTATTTTCAATTTGAGAGTTGACGTTTGAAGTCCGTATGACTCTTCTACAGGAACTAAAGCGAGGGAAAAACGGGAAGGGGAAGCAACACCCCATCTTCCGATTCAGACCGTTACAGCCCTCATTGAGTTCAACAACTTTAGACTGTGACCTTTCTCCTCCAGCTTAACTTTTTTTTTTAATATCCCAAACATTTTTCGTTCCTGTGCAAAAAAAAACCTCCCTCCCCATCCCCCACTGGGCCACCTGTCACTTGTTCTTAACTTTTGCGACACCTTTGTGGCATCTCTCCTACCTCCCACTAATTACTGACCTTCAGCTATTCCACCCCCCCCCCCCCCCCCCCCCTCTTCTACAGGACATAACCCAACACATTTGTCCCTCTCTTTATTTCTGTAGAAGAGTCACATGGACTTGAAACGTTAACTCTGTTTTCTCTGCCTGGAGATGCTGCCAGACCTGCTGAGTTTATCCAGCATCCTCTGTTTTTGTTCCACATTCCAACATCCGCAACGTTTTTCTTCCATTTTTGGCTCGAGCTTGTTTTTCTGAAATACGTGCCTCGACATGAGCGGATAGCCAGAAATAGCTCCCAGGGCTGTGAACAGATTTGCATCAGCATTTTGGGTTAGTTAGAAAAGAAAGATCCTTCTCACAGCTCTCAGAAACATCGACATGTGGTTCACACATAATCAATTATGTCAAGGTGCAGTCATCGGAACAGGAGTAGACCATTCAGCCCATCGAGCCTGCCCCGCCATTCAAAATAATATTGGCTCAGTTATAGGAAACAAAGGGGAATGGTTGATGGCTGCCATTGTCAATGGAAAGCTGCTTCAAGTGGTGTTCCGCAGGGCTCGGTATTGGCACCCTTGCTGTTTGTTGTATATATTAACGATTTGGACTGGAACGTGCGTGGGATACGATTGGGAAATTTGCAGATGGCACAAAAATTAGCCGTGTCATTGATGGTGTCGCTGTAAGCTCCAAAATGGTACAGATCATTTGGCGGAGTGGGCAGGAAAGCCACAGATGGAGTTCAACACTGATAAGTGCGAGGTAATAAATACATTTTGGAGGTCAAAAAGTGAAAGGGCTACACAGTAAACAGGAATATACTGAGAAAGGTAGATGAAATGAGAGATCTTGGTGTGCAAGTGCACAGGTCCCTAAGGATAGCAGTGCAAGTAGATAAGGTTGTAAAGAAGGCATATTGAATGCTTCTCCCTCCCCCCATTGGCAGACGTACAAAGTAGCGATATAATGATGGAACTGTATAAGACACTGGTGAGGCCACAACTGGAGTATTGTGTGCAGTTCTGGTCACCACATTACAAGAAGGACATAATTGTTCTGCAGAGCGTGCAGAGAATATTTACTAGAATGTTGCTAGGGCTGGAGAATTGTCGCTATGAGATGTCTCCCCTTGACATTCAATGGTATTACAGTTGCTGAATCCCCGCCTATCAACATCCTCAGGGTTACCACTGACCAGAAACTGTGCTGGACCAATACTGTGGCTGCAAGATCAGGTCAGCGGCTGGGAATTTCCCAGAGATTAACTCACCTATTGACCCCCTCAAAGCCTGTCCACCATCGACAAGGCACAAGTCGAGAGTGTAATGGAATACTCTCCACTTGCCTGGATGAGTGCAGCTCCAACAACACTCAAGGAACTCAACACCATCAAGGACAAAGCATCCCGCTTGATTGGCACCCCTTCCACCAACTTCAACATTCATTCCCTACATCAGGGGTGCACATGGCACGCCGTGTGTGCCACCTACAAGATGTCCTACAGCAACTTGCCAAGGCTGCTTCAACAGCATCTTCCAAACTCATGACGTCTACCAACTTGAAGGACAAGGGCAGCTTGCCTGGATGGATGCCAAGTGCCTGTTTCCCTGGTTGGAAAATCAAGAACTAAGGGTCACAGTCTGGGGATAGGGGCAGATCTTTGGAAAATCATTATCATAAGGAAATAATTAACAGAAAATTATCTTTCAGATTTGGTTTAATTATGCTCACCATGACCTTCTTCCTTACATTGCAATATTTTTGTTCACTGTTTGAAACAGTGCCCAGGTTGGGTCAGCCAACAGCTGTCAAACCTTTCTACTCTTGGGGCACTCATTTACCCCAGTCAAGGAGGCAACCTTCCCCATTGCCAAAAAACTCAAAGTGATGAGCGCTCTCTGGGGAAATCTAGGGGAACATGCAGCTTGGCACTGCATGTGCAGAGGAGAGCTTCAAAAGAAATTAAAGGTATGGCAACCTGCTGCACGTTTCAGTGGAGATAATTAAGAATTCAGCAAGTTTTTATTTTAAATTAGATCTGGTTTCAGTGAAGGAGCCTCCAAGTAATCCTGTCTCAGATTCCCAGTTGTGGCTTGCAAATAATCCACACTATTGTTCAAGACTCACTCAACAAGCTGCTGTTAATCTCTCTCCCCCCCCCCCCCCCCCCCCCCCACCGTCCCATTATCAAACTGTGAAAGTGCACAGATCAAATCTTCAGCCGGGCAAAACCTTCCCTACTTAATATGTCAAGCCCTGGATAATTATTTGTAAATCGAGTGTGAAAACAGAGTCTCCCCAATTATCCATGGCTCTTGGTCATGGTGAGCGGTGTAGTCCTTGTCGCCTACCACCCATCCAGTTTCCCTCCCGTCCTGGTAGCTTTCGTCACATGGCAACAGTGGCAAGTTTAGTTTTAAGTTTTCGATGGCAGGTAAAAGCTGGAGATGAAATGGAAGGCGATGAATGGACACTTTCCCCCAACAAGATTGACTCCTTTACCAATGAGAGTCAGAAGCTGCAGCATCAACAATTGAAGATGAGGACTCGCTGACTGCTATGCGGAACGTAACTCCCCATCTCAACCAGTTGCCCTGATCTTCAAGCGAATGGGCTTGCACTGAAACTCTGCTTCAGCCTTCGCAAGGAAGCTCATTTCCTTTTTCCTGACATGGGTCGGACAGATGGTGGGGTGGCCTTGTGGCACAGCGGGTCGCGTCCCTCCCTCCAGCCCAGTAGTTTAGGCCCCACTCCAAGACTTAACGGTCATGGGAGCGTGGCCTGACGGGTTGGTCGTCGACCTGCAAATCCTTCCAACACGCCTGGCGGCAGGCAGTAAGAGCGGGAGAGTTTCCCCTGGTCAGCCATACTGCAGAAGGCAACGGCAAACCACTGCAGTACTCGGCCAAGCACAATCACAGACCAACTCTCGATGGAGGGCCATGGTCACCAATGCCCTCTTGGGGCACGGTGCCAGATGGAGGAGGAATGCAGATTGCAATCTAACTGTCACGTTTACTGAGTCCTGAAACATTGCCGAAAGGTTTCAACACTGATTCAGAAAATTCTTTTCAAAAATGCCTTCCCCTCCTGACACCAACTGTTCCTGGGCCAGAGGCTGGTCAACCAAGAGAGGCACATCATAGCTGAGCCAGTTTCTGTTCTCACCGGACACCGACACGACTGCACTTCCCAATAGGAGTGAATAGAGGAGGAGGACACAAGCACCCCAGCACCATTCCAACAATGCCCACAGCCCCCACCCCCCAACCCCCGCCTTCCCATCGCTCATTAACCCCAAGTGCTGGTCCAGACAGTGATGAGTCAATTTAGCACTTCCCCAGAGTGTGCGCTCTCTTGCTGCAGATAGGGTGAGGGGGTTCCAAATCCCACTCCAGAGGCCAGGCCACATAATACAGGCTGACTATCCTAGCACAGCCTTGGCAGAGTGCTGCATTGCCAGAGATGCTGACGTTAAACCCAGGCCCTCTGTACCCTCGTAACGTGGACGTAGCGGGTCGTGAATCACAACCTGGAAGACAAGCAGGGGAGTCCTCCTCAGTGCCCTGGCTGTTACTTATCCTTCAACGTATATGACTCAAAGAATTCATCCGCTCTTTTATTTCAGCGGCTATTTGCTGGCACATACTCCACATTACAACACTGACTACATTTCAAGAAGGGCTTAATTGGCTGTAAAGTGCTCTGGGATATCATGAAGTCATGAAAGTAGCTACGTAAATACCAGTTGTTGCTTCTTTTTATCTCTCTTAATGCAACTGAGGGATGACCAGAACTTAATAGCGCTCTTGGGTCTTCTAATAAATGCTCAGGCTGAATCGATACAACCTTAAATTCTGTTTTAGGTTCTATTGGTACTTTTCTCTGTTACAGTACTTCAATGTATAGACAATGATTATTATCAACATAAACAAACTCAGGCTTCCAGCCTGGCCCAATTCCAAGGTGGTGAGAACACTGGCCCAAATCACAGGAGATGGGCCGAGTGGCAGGGGTTTGAGAGGTGGACTGGATCAGAGGAACACAGGAATTAGGAGCGGAAGGAGCCACTTCAGCCCTTCAATCAGATTATTACTGATCTTTTCCTGATCAGGAAGCATAGTGTTTTGCACAGTTGCTTCACAGCTCCAGGGTCCCAGGTTCGATTCCCAGCTTGGGTCACTGTCTGTGTGGAGTCTGCACGTTCTCCCCGTGTGTGCGTGGGTTTCCTCTGGGTGCTCCGGTTTCCTCCCACAGTCCAAAGATGTGCGTGTTAGGTGGATTCGCCAGGCTAAATTGCCCTTTGTGTCCAAAAAAAGGTTAAGTGGGGTTACTAGGTTTTGAAGATAGGGTGGAGGTGTGGGCTTGGGTAGGGTGCTCTTTCCAAGGGCCGGTGCAGACTCGATGGGCCGAATGGCCTCCTTCAGCACTGTAAATTCTATGATTCTATGGTCTCAAATCCACCTACCCCGCTGTTCCCCAGATCCCTTCTAACCCATTTCAAAAATCAGAAATATATCTATCTCCTTCTTGAAAACATTTAATGACTCTGATTCCACTGCACTATGGGGCAGCGAATTCCACAAATTCACCACCCTCAGCTCCGTTCTAAATCCACCGCCTTATGTACCCCGACCAGATCCCCCTCTTATCCTTCCAGAGGAAGAGGAAGCCGGGATAGGTCAAGGAAGGTGAGCTAAAGGAGGGTGGTGGGAAGACCAGAGGATGGAGAATGAGGGAAAGGGCAAGGAAGCAAGCTTGGCAAGTGACCCCCATTCCTCGTCTGACAGCACCCAAAAACTGCCCACAATGGGACCAGTATCCTTATTTCCCCGTTTTACTCGTGTTCTATTTGAAAGTTCATGGGACCAGTTCAAACCAGTATTCTTATTATCCTGTTTCACTGCTTTTTAACCTTCTGGGAAAATACAGTCACACATTCCCTGGGGAATTGGGCCGTGGAGTCTTGTGAAGTGAAACATTTTTTCAGCGCCGCAGTTTCCCCAATGCAGATCCCTGGTGATTATCATAGAATTTACAGTACAGAAGGAGGCCATTCAGCCCATCGAGTCCGCACTGGCTCCCGGAAAGAGCACCCTACCCAAGGTCAACTCCTCCACCCTATCCCCACAACCCAGCAACCCCACCCAACACTAAGGGCAAATTTGGACACTAAGGGCAATTTATCATGGCCAATCCACCTAACCTGCACATCTTTGGACTGTGGGAGGAAACCGGAGCACCCGGAGGAAACCCACGCACACATGGGGGAGGAAGTGCAGACTCCGCACAGACAGTGACCCAAGCCGGAATCGAACCTGGGACCCTGGAGCTGTGAAGCATTTGTGCTATCCACAATGCTACCATGCTGCCCGTGAAGCATTGGCTCTTGTTTACTTGGGAAGAGAACCCATCTCGCACCGGCAATGTGAAGCTAACAAGAGGGACGAAGAGACCCTGCAGGTTGGGGGGAGAAGATCTGTCTCTTGTTTGTGCTACAGTTTGGGATCATTTGTATGTTGATGGGTGACTCCCACCAGGAGGGTGGGAGGGTAGGTGGTGGGCAGAGGGTTGACCTTTTCCACTTGGGGATTTGAGTTCTCAGTAGAATATTGCGGGTTGTGGGCGGGGGGGGGGGGGGGGGGGGGGGGCGTCTGGTGAAGGCCCCAGTTTTCCTCCACTTTCCAAGTGGAAACCAGGAGTTTACTTATTAGCCTTGAATATGTCCCACCTGCCCATTCTGTTAAATCACAGCGAGACTTGCCCAATGCCTGCAGTTTGCAGCAAATGCCACTTAGGCCTACATTGGATTGGATTTGTTTATTGTCACGTGTACCGAGGTACAGTGAAAAGTATTTTTCTGCGAGCAGTTCAACAGATCATTCAGTACATGGGAAGAAAAGGGAATGAAACAAAATTCAGGAAAATACAAGAAAATACATAATAGGGCAACACAAGATATGCAATGTAACTACATAAGCATTGGCATCGGACAGTGACAATACATTTGTTGAAGTCTGTTCGGGAGCGGAGGACTTATTTTGGCCCAGGTCAGTTTGTCACACTGTGCAGAGTCAGAGGTTCTCATCTCATCAGTCTGGGAATCCCAATGAACAAAGTTTTGACTAAAAAGCTGCTTCGAAGAACAATGTATGGCCTAAAAATAACACTCATCATTTCAAAAGCACCTTTCTCCCAATTTTCCCCTACCGCGAGGCTTCTCACTCAACCGTGGTCATGTTTTCACAGGAATCGACCCCAAGACACTTGTGTGCCCTTATCTAAATGGCCACTCTGTTTGTGCGAAGCGAGATAGTGTTGTGATCAACAACTTGCATTTACTTAGGGCCTTTAATGTCGCAAGTATCTGAAGGCATTTTGCAGGAGCATTATCGAACAAAAGTTGACACCGTGTCACATGATGATAAAGCTAGTGGTCCCAAATAAACCTGTTGGACTTTAACCTGGTGTAAGATTTCTTACGGTGATCTTTCTGGAAGAGGAACCTGCGAAAATTAGCTCCTCTCTTGCAAAAGACGCACTGAATCCAGCAAAAAACGCCCTTCACAAATACCATCTGTTTGAAATGGTGAATGCTCTGACATCCACCAACCAAGACAGACAACTGTATCTTGGATCAGCTTTGTTTGGGGGGGGGGGGGGGGAAGATACGCTATTAATCATGGATGAAAACTGGGAATCATTCCTTCATAACTGAGGCCAAGTACTCAAGAGGCCCTCTCCAAGTGAAAAGACATTTGGCACTGAGCTCGAAGGGTTTTGGAACATACTGCAGCATAAATTCAACAAGGAGATTTGCACAGAGTGCCAGAGAGTAACTCATCCCAAATGAATCACCAACTTAACATCCAGAAGTTGAAGAGTTTTATTTAATTCCTTCAAGGGATGTCAGAGTTGATGGCATGGCTGGCATTTGCTATCCATCGCTATCTGGCATTAAGTATTGCCCATTAGAGGAGACACACCAGCACCAATGTGGGAGGGACAAATAGCCATATCATATCGGTACCCAAGCATTCGAAACCAGGCAGCTCGTCACACCCTCAATCAACCATTTACCCAATCTCTCCTCCTGTCTTCCCCACCTCGGGGGCCCTCTGTACAGGAAGAGTCAGCCTGGAGATCAGACAGAGAGAAAGAGAGGCTCCCGTGATTATTATGTGGCCACTTAGCCGCCTGTGTTGCCAGAAGAATTGGGGTCTGGTTGATGCCAGGATAACACACAGCACATAACGGACTGCGGAAACCCACCAGTCGGACTGGTGCTCCCCGCAATTCCCCCAAGCACCGTAATTTGATGTCTTGTGTCACTCAAATGATGTTCTGCCACCCACACAACACCACCAACCCCTCCACCTCCCTCACAGTCATCTCATTGCTCCTTTGTGACCTTGAAAATAGATGGCAGGCTATTAAAAAAAAACATCACTGGGGTAATTTGTGCCAATTTGCGAGTCACAGATGGCTTTGCCACGTCACAAATCCTTTGAAAACATCCCTTTAAGCATCTAATTAAACATAAAATTTTGTAAATTGAGGTAATGTGCATCGGAACTTTGCGATCACACGAATTCTCTTCAGCTGTTTGCTGTTTTTTAGGAGGTCGTTTAATGCGCCACCTTTGTCTCCTTTTCCACTCATGCATCTCCTCCTCTTACGATGGCACGAATTCAAGTTATTTGAGCTGTTTGCTAGTCGCACTTAGCTCACAGCAGTGCCACTGCTGCCAACCCAGCCCCCACAGCAGTTGTTGTGTGCCTTTAAGCTGGAGCAGCGGCCTGACGAGACCTTCGCCCGCGGGCAGCGGGTGTCCCCCAGCAAGTCAGAGTTTCAGCATTCAAACGACTGCGCCCCCAGAGCTGCCTGCCTTGTCGTTGGCAGTGCTGGGGAAATTAACTCGGCAGTTTCGACAACATTTCATCAATGTAAACAGTTTAGGGCTTGATGCACCGCAGACACTTGTCTTGTGGCAATCCTGCACGGACCAGAAGCAGATGGTGCTGTCGACACGATGGCCAAGATTGTTCCCCGACCAATACCTCCAAAAATAGCTAAACCGATTACGCAACACACTGAAGTTACTGTGCACAAATTTCCCCAAATATTCACCTACACCACAGCAGTGACTGCTACACAAATGCAAGTTTCTTTTCCAACAATCTGAGACATCATAATGCACAACAACATCAGTAAGTATTTATCCAGTGCCTTACACATCATCCAAGTCCAAAGGCATTTCTCAGTGAAGTGAGGTCTCAGTGAAGTCTCGGTCGGTCTAACATCGAGGGGAAATATACCGTAAATGGTAAAACTCTTAGGAATATAGAGAGTCAGAGAGATCTGGGCGTGCAGGTGCACAGATCTTCGAAGGTGGCAACACGTGGACAAGGTAGTCAAGAAAGCATACGGAATGCTTGCCTTCATTGGATGGGGCATCGAGTATAAAAACTGGCAAGTCATGCTGCAGTTGTATAGAACCTTGCCGCACTTGGAATATTGCGCACAATTCTGGTCGCCACACTACCAGAAGGATGTGGAGGCTTTAGAGAGGGTGCAGAGGATGTTTACTAGCACGTTGCCTGGTCTGGAGGGTGTTAGCTACGCGGAGAGGTTGAATAGACTCAGATTGTTTTCATTGAAACAACAGAGGTTGAGGGGTGACCTGATAGAAGTCTGCAAGATTATGAGAGGCATGGATAGAGTGGATGGGCAGGCACTCTTTCCCAAGGTGGAGGGGGTCAGTCACCAGGGGACATAGGTTTAAGGTCCGTAGGGCAAAGTTTAGAGCAGATGTATGAGGCAGGTGTTTTTGCACAGAGGGTGGTGAGCGCCTGGAACAAGTTGCCAGAGGAGGTTGTGGAAGCAGATACATTAATGGTGTTCAAAAGGCATCTCGACAATCACAACTAGGGGCTGGTTTAGCTCACACAGCTAAATCGCTGGCTTTTAAAGCAGACCAAGCCGCCCAGCAGCACGGTTCGATTCCCGTACCAGCCTCCCCGGACAGGCGCCGGAATGTGGCGACTAGGGGCTTTTCACAGTAACTTCATTGAAGCCTACTCGTACAATAAGTGATTTTCATTTTTTTTTTTTCACATGGGTAGGATGGGCATAGAGGGATGCATGACCAGTACAGGCTTGGAGGGCCAAAGGGCCTGTTCCTGTGCTATATTATTCTTTGTTCAAGTTGTCAAACAATGTTCAACACCAAGCTACATAAAGGGATACGAGTACAGATGACCAGAGGTTCGATCAAATATGCTTATTGTCATGTTCTTGGGATCTTGACGGGGCTCTTTGTGGTCTGCCTACTCTCCCCAAGTAAGATTCTTGAGACTACAGTTTGTCTAAACCATTACTCTTTAGTTACAGCTACCATCGGGACCCTGCACGAGGTTGGAACATCTGCTCCACCCAGATCTCTTGTTACCCAATCATGTGATGTCACACCATTGTTATATCAGCAAGGGACGCGTGTTGAGGAGCATCTTGAAGGAGGAGAGAGAGAGGTAGTGAAGCAGAGAGGTTTCAGGAGGGAATCCTCGAGCTATGTGCCAGGCAGCTGAAGGCAAGGCTGTCAGCGGGGAAGGGATGAAAATTGGGGATGCTGGAGTGGCAGAATAAGTAACAGTAGACCCGAGTTACATTTCCAGCTGTGCTGTGCATTGCTTTGAACTCTGAATCCCAACTTTTTCTAGCCTGTAATAACCCTGAGACCCGGGATGACACCCCAATTTACTTCCCCATGGGGCTCATGGAATAAGAGCTCCCCGCCCCCGCCCCCCCCCCCCCCCCCCCCTCTACCCCAGTGGGCAGAGATCAATCAGCTGAGGCTCGTAGAAATCGCCTCATAAAAGCCAGCCCAGACTGGGACGGGCGTGATCGGTAGTCCCGGTTGGGATCTTCGGACGGTAAGCCACGTTCAGGCCCTTGTTTTTGTCATTAGATTAAACTTTGTTTGAATTTTCCTTCTCAGGCCTCTTTATGGAGCCTAAACTCAAAAATCCATTCTCCAGCATTAGCAGTCAGCCATGGGGTCTTTCTCTGCACCAACCGCCTCTCCCTTGGCCCTCCAAAAAAGGACAGAACCCGCAGTTGCAGCCTGACTGGTGAGATGCTTCGCTTCAGCAAAATGGGCCCGAGGAGTTTAGTTTTCTAAAAATGCCGGAAAGCGATGTGAAAACTGATTACTTCGACACCCAATTCTGCAGTAGACTTGGTGTACCCGCTTCACACAGACATTGGGTGAGTCCAATTTGTCAAGTAGGCCAAAACTGTTCCCCTGACAGCAGCTTGCACTTTGGGAGGGCGAAGAGGTGCCTCTCTTCACCGCTGTCCGAAGGTGCTTGTGGAGGGCAGGTGGATACACCTGCGCCCAGAGGTGATGAACCTCACATAAAGCACTGGGTCAACCTGAACTGGAGTACTGCATCCAGTTCTGGGTGCCAAACTTTGGGAAAGATGCAAAGGCATTGGAGAAGGTGCAGAGAAGATCCACGATTATGGTGCGAGTGATGAGGAACTTAAATTACATTGTAAAAGCAAATTACTGCGGGTGCCAGAAACGAAACAGAAAATACTGGACAATCTCAGCAGGTCTGACAGCATGTGTGGAGAGAAAAGGGAGCTAAAGTTTCGAGTCTGGATGACTCTTTGTCAAAGTTACATCATAGATTGGAGAAGCGGGAGAAGCCTTGGTGAAGAAGACGTTGAGAAGTTGTGAGGAGATTCCATGGAGGTGTTCAATATCCTGAGGGATCTGGAGAGAACAGAGAGGGAAGAACTGTTTCATTGGTGGAAGGATTGAGAGCGAGAGGGCACAGGTTTAAGGTAACTGGCAAAATAAGCAACGGTGACACAAAGATAAACTTTTTCAGGCAGCAAGTGGTTAGGATGTGGAATGCACAGCCTGAGCAGGTGGTGGAAGCAGGTTCAATCGAAGCATTCAGGAGGGAATTGGATTATTATTTGAAATGGAAAAATGTGCAGAGTTAACAGGGAGAAGGTGCGGGGAATGGTGCCAGCTGAAGTTGTGCAGGAGAGGACGTCTGATCTCGGCTGGAGGCAGGTTTTTCAAGCTGTGGCAGAGGACAGGCTTCATGAAGGGGGAGACCCGGATGAGGTAGACTCAGCCAGATCAGCAACTCAGGAACTCCAAAGCTGAGGGGGAGAAGGGAATCTTCAGGTAACCAGCAGGCAGAGCCTGAACGAATCCCAATCAAGACCCAAACCCAAGAAAAAAAACAATTAGAGCATTGAAGGAAGTGTCATTTAGTTATTTTATTTTAATACTTCTGTTTGTAAAATTACGGAGTTGGAACAGAAGACTGTTTTGGGGAGAAATGGTGAAATCTCCAGGAATACGTCCAACCAGATTTGGCAACTCTATTCCCAATTTGGTTGGGTATTGTTCAAGCGTGGACATGTAGTATCAATGAGGAGCACACCCCCACATACCCCCACCCCACCCAACATGTCCTCACAGTCTATTGCTGCTCAGTACTTGGGGTTTTACCCTGTGAAGGACAAGCGTACAGAATGGCTCTCTGCATCAACAGAACCAAAGGACAATGGAAAATGATCAACTGGGAACGTGGTCAGGAGCCTGCGCTTGCCAGATACTGGGCCAGATGATTAGTATTTGCAAGCCAGTGGCAGTCCCTGTGGAAAAGGGTACTATTTCTCATCTTGGCAGAGCGAGCTAAACAGAAGTGCTGCTATTGTTTTAACATTGGACACATCCATACAAATCAGGTCTGACAATGTGCTTCAGCTCGTCTGAACTAGTAAATTATATCAACATGAAAGAACATCTAAGTTATCACAATAGACTCCATAATGGAATGATTTATCATATTGGGAGTTTGGCTTCGTTCCTGTGTAATATCATGCAAAGAATGGCAATAGGTGAAAATTAACATTTAAGTGCGGAGCACTGCATTAGTATTCCTCTTAGTAGTCGGTTAATATTGAAAGGCTGCCAGAATTCATGCTCTGGATCTTTTCCCAACTATTATTCCCCACGATTTTGTGGAACTTCTCTGGTTCCACAGGCACCAATTACCCTCAGACCACTGTTTCAAAAATTAGGTGAGCTCTCCACAGCCGACTAGCCAATAGCTATCTCGCAACCATGACTGCAGGAAGAAAGTAGATCACTTGGTCATCTATCTCACCGCAGCTCTGGGGTCTTAACTGTATCTGTCTGGCTGCTACGTCCCATAGATTCCAACAATGGCTGCTCTTCAAAAGCACCCCATTGGCTGTAAAGTGCCTTGGGACAAGCTGTTTGTGTGCGGGGCACAGTAAGTCCACCTTTTCTCCAACTGGCTTTCACAAGCCCCTTGGGGAAGGCGGCCTGCTGGCCTTGCTTGGCCTGGCCCATAACTGATACCCAGTCCTACACCAATGTGGTTGACTCAGCTTGCTCTCTGTCGAGGCCTGGCAAGCTACTCGGCTCCACCTAAACAGGGGCAGCTACAGAATGGCAATAAATGCTAGTCCTCCCGGCAGAGTCCAAAACCTGAGAGTTAACTTAAGTTAACACATGGACCTTTTCAGAAAGAATATGTTGACCTCGTCAAGGGTGCATAAACATTTACTGTAATGCTTCACACGAATCAGGAACAGGAGTGGGCCATCTGGCCCCTCAAGACTGCTCCACCATTCGTTAAGGTCATGGCTGATCGGATCGCGGCTTCAAATCCACATTCCGCTTCCTCTTTACAATAACCATTGACTCCCTGGTTGGTGGAGAATCTGTCTACCCCTGCCTTAATAGGATTCAATGGCTCTGCCTCCACCATTCCCCAAGGAGGAGATTTACAAAGACTCACGAGCCTGTCAGAGAATGACAATGCGTCTCATCTCTGTATTAAATGGGAGACGCCTTATTTTTTAAACTGTGCTTCTCCCCCTTGTTCCAGTCTCCCCCACAAGAGTGAACATCCTCTCAGGTCCGCGCTGTCAAGCCCTCTCGAGAGCCTTTACCCAGCCTGTCCAACCTTTTCGCAAACGATAAAACCCCCACCCCCAACTATCAGGGACTGGTTTAGCATACTGGGCTAAATCGCTGGCTTTTAAAGCAGACCAAGGCAGACCAGCAGCATGGTTCAATTCCCGTACCAGCCTCCCCAAACAGGCGCCGGAATGTGGAGACTAGGGGCTTTTCACAGTAACTTCATTGAAGCCTACTCGTGACAATAAGCAATTTTCATTTTATTTCAGTCGAGCGAACCTTCTCTGAAGCACTTCAAATGCATTTTCACCCTTTCTTAAATAAGAGGACCAAAACTGTACACAGCACTCCAGATGTGGTCTCACCAACACACTGCACAACTCTTGCTTTGGTCTCCTTCCCGAAGGAAAGATATACTTGCCGAGAGGAAGTGCAACAGAGGTTCACAAAATGAATCCCTGGGATGGAAGGATTGTCCTCGGAGGAAATATTAATCAGACTGGGCTTTAATCCTCTGATGTTTGGAGGAACGAATCTCATTCAAACCGACATAATTCTTACAGGCAGGGGAGGAAGGATGGTTCCCCTGGCTGTGGGGCGGGGGTGGCAGGGTCTAGAACCAGGGGGAGCAGTCTCAGAGTGGGAGGGCGGGCAATGTAGGACTCAGGTGGAGAGGAATTTCCTCACTCAGAAGATGGTGAATCTTTGGAATTTTCTGCCCCAAAGGGCTTTGGAGACGCAGTCACTGAGGGTGTTCAAGACCCATATCAATCAATTTCCTTATATTAAAAACATTAAGGGATATGGGGATCGGGTAGAAAAATGGTGTTGAAGTAGAAAATCTCACTGAATGGCATAGCGGGGATCGAAGGGCTGAATGGCCTAACGCTGCACCTATTTCCGGTGTTAAGTCACATCTTGCCAACCCGAAATATAGGAGCCGTTGTGTCTGGCCCACTTATGCCTACTCTCGGCTTCCTGTTCGATAACCAATCCGCTATCCATGCTAATGTTATTCCCAATGCCATGAGTTCTTATTTTGGCAGCAACCTTTAACGTGGCACCTTGCCAAATGCATTCTGGAAATTCAGGTACAGTACATCCACAGGCTCCCCTTCATCCATGTGGCTTGTTACTTCCTCAAAGAATTCCAGTGAATTAGTCAAACATGATTTCCTTTTCACAAAACCATGTTGACTCTGCCAGATTCAGATTTTCTGACTGCTCCACCATAACCTCCTTAGTCATAGATTCCAGCAGTTTTCCTGTGACAGCTATTAAGCCAATTGGCCTGTGGGTTTCGTGCCTTCGGTCTCCCTCCTTTCTTGAATAGAGGTTTTGCATTTGCTATTTTCTAATCAGAGGTGAGGGACTTCAGTCATCTGGCTAGACTGCAGAACTTTTCCAAGAGCAGAGAATTATTCAATCACGCCAGGGGTAGATTTGTATGGCTGTAAAATGCGGGGCAATAAAATGCAGCAAGCCATTTAGAAGTTGATCGGGGCTCGATCGCCCTGATTGAGCGAGTCCAATCAGGGGCCACCACACCGATCTCGGGGTGTGCACTAAACTGCCATGTCTGTAGGTGTTAGGGGTACGTAGGCCCTTCCAAATAAGTAATATAGGAGCCGTTATGTCTGGCAGACATTTGAGATTGACAGTGTACGTCTGTTGTCCTTGGGATGACCTGAAGGTGGCCTTTTTCCTGTGTACTGCGATGTCTAGGCTGCAACTTGCTCACCAATGTTTATTTAAACTGCAGCCTGCTTGTCCTTTACTTGGCTAAATTTCCCAGCATCCTTTGCAGGACGCCCTCTTGGGTGGCATTTTGGCCACAATTGGGAGACGCAGAATGTGGAGAAACCATTATGCTGAATGTGGGTTAATCTCCGGGAAGATAAAGAGCTAACATTTCAGGTCGGTGCAAGGCTCCGGTGAGAGGTCACCCACTTGAAGGGTTCGCTCTGTTTCTCTCTCCATGCATGCAGCCTGGCCCTGCTGAGTATTTTCAGCTTTCTCTGTTTCAAAGTTGGTCTGGACAGACAATTCCGCTGTAGATGATCAAACATTTTATTTTTCAAAGGAAGAGTTAGCTCGGTTGTGTGTCCATATTATTTATGAAATTTTGCTCGATAACTCTCCCGTTCAGGGTGCAACGTGAATCAAAGCTGGTGTTATTGATGTATTCTTCAACACCAACGACTGGACGTCGAAGTGTCAGGAGAATTTCTCCTGATCAAGCTCATTTGTTGGATTGGTGTCAATGTTTATCTGATTACTCCACTGTCAGGCTCCTTGGGATGTTTCAGTATGTTAAACATGCCACACATGCTCTCTTTTGAAATGTTCAGATGCTTAATTATCAATTGCTCAAGAAATACCTTCAGGCTATGTTCTATGTTTCCCGTCCTGTGAGTCTTTTCCATTCACTGAGTTGCAACTTTCTCTGCACAGGTGGCACAGGTGGAATAAACCTGGGCTGTTACTTCACATCAGGCAATGAGACGAAGACCACTGGAAAATACCACTGATGTTAGGAGGTTCTTCAAATTTCTCATACAGAGTGACCATGTCGCCTCTCGTTAGGGGCACCAAAAGCTTGAGTGGGCAGTGGGTAGCATTGTTGCTTCATGGTGCCAGGAACCTGGGGTAGATTCCCGGCTTGGGTCAGTGTCTGCGCATAGTCTGCAAGTTCTCTCCGTGTGTGCGTGGGTTTCCTTCGGGTGCTCCAGTTTCCTCCCACAGTCCAACGATGTGCGGGTTAGGTGGATTGGTCACGCCAAATTGCCCTGTAGTGTCCAAAGGCTAGGTTTTGTTGCTGGGTTACAGGGATAGGGTGGAGGTGTGGGTTTAGTGAGGGTGCTCTTTCAGGGGCTGGTGTAGACTTGATGGGCTGAACGGCCCCCTTCTGCACTGTAAATTCGATTTGATTCAATGAGAAAGATGAAGGTGACAGAGTAGAGAAGACAGGCCAATATTAGCTTTCTTTATTACATGAGCAAAGTCTTCATTGAGGTAACAGGGAGTTAGCTAGGGATGTAGCTATTGGTCCAGTCAGTAAGGATAGAGGTTGGTTCCATGGAATGAGGCCATCTTAGGGTGTTGTCCGAGTGCTTCTTCTTTAGGATGCACAGTATTACAGGATTTTTGCTACACAGAAGCCATCTGTTTTGCCCAACAGGTCCATGGCAGTGTCTATACTTGACATGAGCCACCAATCCAACACTCTCCGTCTCACCCCATCACATTGTCTCCTCCTCCTCCTTTCTCCTTTGTGTTCTCATCAAGCTTGCCGTTAACCACTCACTGTGGTCGTGAGTTCCACATTCTCACCACTCCCTCCGGCTAAAAACGTTTCTTCCGAATACCCCGCTGGATCTGTGAGAGACCGTCTGAAGCCCATGGGCCCCGTGTTCTGGTTCCCACTTGTGGTCTTTGTCCTTTCCCTTATCCAACGCCAAGGGGTGCGCACAGAACCTTCCGGTTCCAGCCAATTCGGGGCCGAGCACACAAGGAAAGCAAGGCCAGGAGAGGCCATCTCGTGAACAGGGAACACATTCCACTTTTCCAAAATTCAGCTGACCAAATCAACCGGGTAACAATGTCCAAACTAGGCTCTACCCCCACATGGCCCCGCATCCATCCCTTCAAAGGCTGGTTGATGTTGGGAGTCTGGCAACCTGTGGTGAATAACTGACTGATTTCAGGCTCGTTGCAGGAGCTTGAAAACAATGCCAAGCGTTGCCTTGGTAACGTGTTTGCACAAGTATCTTCTGCTTTAAATGTGACACAGCTAATTTTTTTTTTAAAAGTGCAGGGAGAAACACAAACTGAGGAAAGATGCATGGGCAGGAATTGTTAATCAAGCTACTTCAACGAACAGCCCCACAATTTCCATGTTCATGGTGCTTGTCAGAAAGAAATGCTAAAAATAATCTCACATTGAACTTGGAGGAAAAAATGGAGGGTCAAAGCATACTATCATTTTTACAGTTCCCGAAGACATCATTCAGAAATATATCAATGCCTTTGTGCACAAGAAAAACAACTTACATTTTCTTGGTATCTTGGACACAATTAAACATCCCAAAATGCTTCAGAAGAGCAATTTAAAACAACACAGCACAGCCAGAGAAGGAGCTATCAGCTCAGTGAGCCACAAGAGGTTTCTGGAAAGGGGAACGGGAGTTGGTTGAGGCCGAGAGAGGGGCAGGCAGGGAACCCGAAGCTTGGGACCGGGGCAACTGAAGGCTTCACCATGAGTGGTGGGGCCGTTGTGATTCTGAATGTGCAAGAGGCCAGATTTAAAGGAGCGTGGATATCTCCGAGGGTCGTGGGAGCGAAGGAGATGGCACAGATGGGGGGGGGGGGGGGGGGGGGCAAGGTCACGGAGAGATCTGAAATCTAGGGGGAGAACCTGAAGATCAAGGTGCTGCCCTGGCCGGGAGCCAATCTAAGTCAGCGAACACGGGACTCGGTGCCAATTCAGACGTGGGCAGCCGACCTTCAGGTGACCTCAAGTTGACAGAATGTGAGGGGACATCCCAGAGTGCGTTGGCATAGTCCAGTCTCCAACTAAGTCTCGAAAGCAATGCATGAGGGTCTCAGCAGTGGATGGACATACTGTCATGTGAGAGTACCTTAAAGAAATAGGTGTTTCTAAAAATAGCTGTTGTGACTGTACCTTGAAGAAATACGTGTCCATCAGTGATGTCGGAGTGTGGATGCAGCTGGGCTGTCTGTCTGTTTTTACTTTCGCTTTGGACTTGCAGCGATAGGGTATGTTTTGTTTTGCAGGTTGGAAGCTGCATCCAGAAAAACCAGGTGTAATTCTGATTTCTTTCTGCCTGAAAGGAATGTCTTCAAATCACTTGCTAGTGTAAAAGTGATAACTGATCTCAGTAGAGAATTTAAACCTGATGTCTTTCTGTAAAAAGGGTCTTTTGTCTTATGGATGTTAATAAGGAAAGATTAAGGTTTACTTATAAAATATTGTATCTGTGGGGAGGATTGGTGTTGATAGTTGTTAAGATGTTTACTGTGTGTTAAGTGGTTTCATAAATAAACATTCTTTTAATTTAAAAGTACTGTAGATCTCTGGTGCATCGCACCTATACCGTAGGCCCATGTGCTCCCCATAACCATAAATCTCTTAAAAGTTGTGGGTCAGGTGAACTCCATGATACACTTTGGGCTTCTCTGAATCCTGGCCCATAACAGAACGGACATATGAATTCAGACCATTCTGCCCCTCGAGCCTGCTCCGCCGTTCAATAAGATCATGACTGATCTGATTATGGCCAAAACTCCACATTTCCATCTTCCCCCAACAACAGATGACTCCCTTGTTAGTACAGACTCTACTGAGCCCTGCCAACCTTAACTGGTCTGTTCTACCTGTAACTCAGACCCACAGAAATGTGGTTGACTCCGAAGCGCTCTCTGAAATGGCTGAGCAGGCCACTAAATATCCTGGCCGCGAGGTTTGCTTGTGTCACACGGGAGGGTTTAAACTAGTATGGTAGAGGGGTGGGTATCGGTGCAATAGGTCAGAAGATGAAAGGATTGAGGGAGAACTAGGGAATAGGGCCAGTATGGCTCTGAGGAAGAGCAGACAGGGGGATGTTGCTGAAAACAGCAGGTCTGGTGGCCTGAAGTGCATAAAGCAAGAAGTATTACGGGTAAGGCAGATGAACTTAGAGCTAGGATTAGTACTTGGAACTATGATGTTGTTGCTATTACAGAGACCTGGTTGAGGGAAGGACAGGATTGGCAGCTAAACGTTCCACGATTTAGATGTTTCAGGCGGGATAGAGGGGGATGTAAAAGGGGTGGAGGAGTTGCGCAACTGGTTAGGGAGAATATCACAGCTGTACTACGGGAGGACACCTCAAGACGGTAGCGAGGCTATATGGGTAGAGATCAGGAATAAGAAGGGTGCAGTCACAATGTTGAGGGTTTACTACAGGCCTCCCAACAGCCAGCGGGAGATAGAAGAGCAGATAGGTAGACAGATTTTGGAAACGAGTGAAAACAACAGGGTTGTTGTGATGGGAGACTTCAACATCCCCAATATTGACTGGGACTCACTTAGTGCTAGGGGCTTAGACGGGGCAGAGTTTGTAAGGACAATCCAGGAGTGCTTCTTAAAATAATATATAGATAGTCCAACTTGGGAAGGGGCTTTACGGGACCTGGTATTGGGGAATGAGCCCGGCCAGGTGGTAGAAGTTTCAGTAGGGGAGCATTTCGGGAACAGTGACCACAATTTAGTAAGTTTTAAAGTGCTGGTGGACAAGGAGAAGAGTGGTCCTAGGATAAATGTGCTAAATTGGGGGAAGGCTAATCATAACAATATTAGGCAGGAACTGAAGAACCTAGATTGGGGGCGGATGTTTGAGGATGTGGGCCTCACGGTAGCATAGTGGTGGGCCTCACGGTAGCATAGTGGTTAGCATCAATGCTTCACAGCTCCAGTGGTCCCAGGTTCGATTCCCGGCTGGGTCACTGTCTGTGTGGAGTCTGCACGTCCTCCCCGTTTGTGTGTGGGTTTCCTCCGGGTGCTCCGGTTTCCTCCCACAGTCCAAAGATGTGCGGGGTAGGTGGATTGGCCATGCTAAATGGCCCTTAGTGTAAGGTTAATGGGGGGATTGTTGGGTTACCGGGTATACGGGTTACGTGGGTTTAAGTAGGGTGATCATTGCTCGGCACAACATCGAGGGCCGAAGGGCCTGTTCTGTGCTGTACTGTTCTATGTTCTATGTTCTATGTTCTATAAATCAACATTTGACATGTGGGAGACTTTCAAATGTCAGTTGAAAGGAAGTCAGGACCGGCATGTTCCTGTGCGAAAGAAGGATAAATACGGCAAATTTCAGGAACTTTGGATGATGAGAGATATGGTAGGCCTCATCAAAAAGAAAAAGGAGGCATTTGTCAGGGCTAGAAGGTTGCGAACAGACAAAGCCTGTGTGGAATGTAAGGAACGCAGGAAGGAACTTGAGCAAGGAGTCAGGAGGGCTAGAAGGGGGTCACGAAAAGTCATTGGCAGATAGGGTTAAGGAAAATCCCAAGGCTTTCTACACGTATATAAAAAGCAAGAGGGTAGCCAGGGAAAGGGTTGGCCCACTGATGGATAGGCAAGGGAATCTATGTGTGGAGCCAGAGGAAATGGGCGAGGTACTAAATGAATACAGTATTCAACAAAGAGAAGGAATTGGTGGATGTTGAGTCTGGAGAAGGATGTGTAGATAGCTTGGGTCACTTGAGATCCAAAAAGACGAGGTGTTGGGCGTCTTGAAAAATATTAAGGTAGAAAAGTCCCCAAGGCCTGATGGGATCTATCCCAGAATACTGAAGGAAGCTAGAGAGGAAATTGCTGAGGCCTTGACAGAAATCTTTGGATCCTCACTGTCTTCAGGTGATGTCCCAGAGGACTGGAGAATAGCCAATGTTGTTCCTTTGTTTAAGAGGGATAGCCAGGATAATCCAGGGAACTACAGGCCGGTGAGCCTTACGTCAGCGGTAAAGAAATCACTGGAGAGAATTCTTCGAGACAGGATCTACTCCCATTTGGAAGCAAATGGATGTATTAGCGAGAGGCAGCATGGTTTTGTGAAGGGGAGGTCATGTCTCATTAACTTGATAGAGTTTTTCGAAGAGGTCACAAAGATGATTGATGCAGGTAGGGCAGTGGATGTTGTCTATATGGACTTCAGTAAGGCCTTTGACAAGGTCCCTCATGGTAGACTGGTACAAAAGGTGAAGTCACACGGGATCAGGGGTGAGCTGGCAAGATGGATACAAAACTGGCTAGGTCATAGAAGGCAGAGAGTAGCAATGGAAGGGTGCTTTTCTGATTGGAGGGCTGTGACTAGTGGTGTTCCGCAGGGATCAGTGCTGGGACCTTTGCTGTTCGTAGTATATATAAATGATTTGGAGGAAAATGTAACTGGTCTGATTAGTAAGTTTGCAGACGACACAAAGGTTGGTGGAATTGCGGATAGCGATGAGGACCGTCAGAGGATACAGCAGGATTTAGATCATTTGGAGACTTGGGCAGAGAGATGGCAGATGGAGTTTAATCCAGACAAATGTGAGGTAATGCATTTTGGAAGGTCTAATGCAGGTAGGGAATATACAGTGAATGGTGGAACCCTCAAGAGTATTGAAAGTCAGAGAGATCTAGGTGTACAGGTCCACAGGTCACTAAAAGGGGCAACACAGGTGGAGAAGGTAGTCAAGAAGGCATACGGCATGCTTGCCTTCATTGGCCGGGGCATTGATTATAAGAATTGGCAAGTCATGTTGCAGCTGTAGAACCTTAGTTAGGCCACACTATATATGTGTGTTCAATTCTCATCGCCACACTACCAGAAGGATGTGGAGGCTTTAGAGAGGGTGCAGAAGAGATTTACCAGGATGTTGCTTGGTGAAAATGAAAATCGCTTATTGTCACGTGTAGGCTTCAAATTAAGTTACTGTGAAAAGCCCCTAATCGCCACATTCCGGCGCCTGTCCGGGGAGGCTGGTACGGGAATTGAACCGTGCTGCTGGCCTGCCTTGGTCTGTTTTCAAAGCCAACGATTTAGCCCTGGGCTAAACCAGCCCCTTGGAGGACATTATGGAGGGCATTAGCTATGAGGAGAGGCTGAATAAACTCGATTTGTCCTCACTGGAACAACGGAGGTTGAGGGGCGACCTGATAGAGGTCGACAACATTATGAGGGGCATAGACAGAGTGGATAGTCAGAGGCTTGTTCCCAGGGTAGAGGGGTCAATTACTAGGGGGCATAGGTTTAATGTGCGAGGGGCAAGATTTAGAGGAGATGTACGAGGCAGGTTTTTAGCACAGAGGGTAGTGGGTGTCTGGAACTTGCTGCCAGAGGAGGTGGTGGAAGCAGGGACGATAGTGACGTTGAAGGGGGCACCTTGGCAAATACATGAATAGGATGGGAATAGAGGGATACGGACCCAGGAAGTGTAGAGGATTTTAGTTTAGACGGGCAGCATGGTCGGCGCGGGTTTGGAGGGCCGAAGGGCCTGTTCCTGTGCTGTACTTTTCTTTGTTATTTGTTCTAAACCACTGTGAAATCTAAAAGGATTGAAACTGGGTCGACCCCTGGCATCAACGTGGACACCGGAAACGACAATGGCACATCCCAGCCTGTCAACCCAGTAAAATCCCGATTGCTAATCTCTGGGGCTCTGTTCCAAAATCGGGGGAAGCTGTCCCACAGACAGGCCAGGCGACTTTGGGCTTTCACAAAGAGTCAGCCAGACCTGAAACGTGAGCTCCCTCTCTCTCCACCGATGCTGTCAGGAGTGTGATGGGATATTCTCCTTGCCTGGATGAGTGCAGCTCCAAAAGCATAGAACATAGAACAGTACAGCACAGAACAGGCCCTTCGGCCCTCAATGTTGTGCCAAGCCATGATCACCCTACTCAAACCCACGTATCCACCCCATACCCGCAACCCAACAACCCCCCCTTTAACCCTACTTTTATTAGGACACTACGGGCAATTTAGCATGGCCAATCCACCTAACCCGCACATCTTTGGACTGTGGGAGGAAACCGGAGCACCCGGAGGAAACCCACGCACACAGGGGGAGGACGTGCAGACTCCACACAGACAGTGACCCAGCCGGGAATCGAACCTGGGACCCTGGAGCTGTGAAGCATTTAAGCTAACCACCATGCTACCCTGCTGCTGCACTCAAGAAGCTCGACACCATCCAGGACAAAGCAGCCTGCCTGTTGGCTCCATGGTAAACATTCACTCCCTTCATGCTGATGCACAGCTGCAGCAGTGTGCAGTATCTACAAGGTGCACTGCAGCAACTCGGGAAGGCTCCTTCGACAGCAGCTCCCAAACCCGCGGCCTCTGCCACCCTCGACAGCCAAGGCCGCGGATGCTTTGGAACCCCATCACCTGGAAGCTCCCCGCCAAGCCACACTCCACCCTGACTTGGAATTACATCGCCAATCTTCTCCTGTCAGTGGGTCAAAATCTGGAAATCTCTCCCAAACAGCACTGTGGGTGTACCTACACCAGATGGACTTCAGTGACTGAAGAAGGCGGCTCACCACCCCCTTTCCCAAGAATAAGTTGGGAAGGACAACAAATGCTGACCTAGCCAGCGATGCCCACATCCTGTAAATTAATTGAAGAAAAGTTATTCCACTGAAGCAATGTGGACCAATGAGATTTATTTCAAATGGCGATGATTGAGGAATTTAGGTTAAATTCTAAGTTAAACCAAGTTATCCCATCTGTTCTCTAAATCCATCCGACTGCCAGCCAGAGACGGACAGGACCAAACTCATGGAGGGGGCAGCTCTTGACAGTTCTGAAATAGAATTATAAGTTGTTTTCCTTCCAATTTGCTCCTGTCTTCTTGTGAACCGACTTCGGTACGATTATGGTTCTTTGGTTTCCAGTTCCTCATCCTTTCTCTAACTGGTTACGGAGCGAGGCTGATGGCACCATTGGTAATGGACATTCAGTGCCCCACCATAAGACTCTCTTTGTCTTTCTCAGCTCACACCAGCCACGAGCAATGCCATGGAAGACTGACTAGTGCCAACCCTATTCGACCTGCCATGCCACCCTCTCCTCCCGTCCCTCTTTCCAATCACACCTAGCCACCATCGCCACAAACGCATGCTTGAAAATCATGAGAATATACTTTGCACCTGGTTGCTGGAGGCGGGTTAAAGGTTTCACCTGCGTGGCCCAGTGGCTAGCACCGCTACCTCAGGGCGGCGAGGACCCTGGGTTCGATCCCAGTCCCAGGTCACTGTCCGTGTGGAGCTTGCAGCATTCTCATCGTGTCTGCGTGGGTCTCAGCCCCACAACCCGTAGGTGTGCAGGTCAGGTGGACCGGCCACGCTAAATTTCTCCTTGATCCTAAAAACAAAAAAATTGGATACTCTAAAAAAAAAATTTTTTTTTAAAAAGGCTTCAGCCGCATCTCAGGTGCTAATGCGAGCAAGCCTCTCACGCCTCGCTTTCGGGATAATGAATTCCTCAGTCCTGCAGCTGTGTGGCTCACTTCCAGTGATTACCCCCCTTCCTCGAGTCCCTGATCTGGCGCAATTGCAGCATTGTCGGGAACGGTGGAGGGGGGGGGGGGTGCACCGTGGGGGGTGCATTGTCTCAGGTGAGGGGCTAAACCAAGGAGCCGTCTGCCCATTCTGGTGATTGAGGTCGATATCTTAAGGGTGTCAGGAGAACAAGGTTGTGGTGAATGTAATTCACACTGTAATATATATACCATATTATTGTAAGCGCAGTTGCGTTGCCCGACCACTAGAGGGAGTAGCACAGGGAATGCATAGGAGTTTGTACAGGGCTCCACCCATAGCTCCGCCCACGGCTCCTCCCCCTGGACTGCTGTATAAAGATCGATGCCCAGAGCCAGCCGACTAGTTCACCCAGGGTTCATCGTGTTACAGGCTGGCTCTGTTGTAAGTAGATTAAAACCACTGTTCATATCTTAAAGCACGTGTCTTGTGCATTGATGGTCTCCTCAAAGGTGTTCTACCCGGATCAAGCTGCATGTGGAAACCATCGCGCCGTTTGCCTCAGTGCAATTGCTGAACTTCAAACTAATTAATTGTACTTCAGGGCCCTGATTTGTTTGTCAAAGATTTTACAAAGACGCAACATAAATGCCAGCCCTTTCCTTCTTTTCTGCGGCAGACATGATGCACAAATCGTAACTTAGCAAATAGCCCTTTTGGAGCTCTGCCAAATTGGATGCGCAAACATCTTCAGCTGGCTACCATAAAACCGTGCAATTTTCTTGTGATTTTTTTTGTTGATTACCAAGGTGTGATGAACAGTATTAATAACTGCTGTAAACGGTACCTGACCTTTAATACCTTGCCCCTTTAAGACGCTTGGAACCCTGGGGGACTCCGCCTCTGGCTACGCCCCCAGGAAACGGTATATAGGATAAGGCTCCATGTGGTGAGCACACTTCTCTCGGATGCTGTTCAGTTCTCTGTAGATTAAAGCCTTTTGATTACCGACCTCGCTCTCGCGTCGTAATTGAGGGTTACAAATGTCTTCCTTGGTCCTGCACATTGAGCACTTTACATGCGCTCAGTGGTCACATTGAAATAAAAATTATTCAATTTTCCAGCACTAATATCCCTGAACTTGAAGCTCATACACCAATATTAGTCTCTGAAGGTCTCAGCGTAAAACCCTATCTCCCAGGTCCACTGCAGAGGCAGCAAAAACTGTCCCCGCTTGCTGAATACTTTCCCGAATTATGAGCCAGCTTCATTCTGAATTAAATATCATCCAGACTCCAGCCGTGACCCGTCCAGGTACGGTGCTGTCTCTGTGTTTCACTGGTACCTCATCGTTCCGTGTGCCATGTCAAAGGGAACCCAGAGCCAGTGGAATCACCATGCCTTCCAACCCAGAGTCAAGAGCCGTGTTTTCGGCGCCCAAGGCAGCAAAAGGGTGGTCGGCGAGTGGTGTGCCTGCCCTCAGCCTGCCTGATAGGGGAAGTCAGCCACACGGCCTAACCACTTTACCGCCAGTTACATCCAAGCAGCTCCTGGAGAAGCAAGAGGGAGGCAAATAGGCTTGAAAGATTAATATTAGTCTTAGATCAGCGATTAAATTGTGTCCGAACTTTACTGGGAAACATAGGAACAGCAGTCGGCTGTTCTGATCCTGTAGTTGAGGGGTTTTCAAAGTGGGGGTTTGCAGGGTGTTGAAGAATGGGTCGCAAAAATTGATCTTGCAAAGATCCCCTGACCTGTTTTCTCTGGTTGAATGAAATACAGATTCTCTCTGCAGTACAGAGTAACCTCGCATAGCAATAAACAGGTCAGCATGCTCTGTCGGTGCAATTGGTGCAAATTCACTTCCCCTTTCTAGCCAGTTGATTCACACTCTTTCTGTGCTAAACATGTCAGGACAAGCTGCACGTAACCCACGGATCATTCTCCCGAATTGCAGCAACACACCCCTGCAAACCTCTTGCAATAAAACCCAACATGCCTTCTTTACCGCCTGCTGCACCTGCATGCATCAGCAACGGGTGCACAAGGGCACCCAGGTTACGGGGGCAGGGTGGGGGACTGGGCCGAGGTAGGGGGCTCTTTCAGAGGGTCGGTGCAGATTTGATGGGCTGAATAGCCTCCTTCTGTAACGTCGGGATTCTATGATAAACCTACTGGCCAGGACCTCAAGTCTGAATCTGCCAGAGAGAACATTAGCTGCTCCACTGAGTCCACAGCAAAACTGAGCAGCACTAATACTCACTACGAACAGAGTACCTGGACCTCTGGTGAACAGCCTGCAAATTATTGGGTGACATAGATGAACCATTTTGTTAAGGTGGGTCACCTGAAATCAAATTTACGAACCACCGCGCTCGTTTGATCCTGATACTAATAGAATTAATGGACACAGTCTCAGGATACAAGTCGGCATTCAGGGCCGATTTGGAACGAGATCGCTTCACTAAAAGAGTTTTGAATCTCCAGCCCAGGGGGCCTGAGGGTGCCAAGTCGTTGAGAATATTTAAGACTGAGATCGATACATTTTTGGAGACCCTAATGGAATCAAGGGATTTGTGGGGGAGGGCGGGGGGGGGGGGGGGGGGGGGGGGAGCTGGGGGGAGGGGAGAGAAGTGGTTGCACATCATCCCATCACATTGAATAGGAGGACAGTTTTGAGGGAACTGTATGGCATACTCCTGTTCCTTGTGCATGAATTCCAGCCATTCTCTACACAAACCATATGAACCTTTCAGTTAATTTCCAGCTTGTAGCCCACTCCCAAGTGTCCATTATACTACAAACAAACAATCTAAATCCCTTAATTAGATTGCCATCTGCAACTCATTCTCGGTGCCAGTTATTTCACAGACAGAACATCCAAACTTTTCAATTAGATTCCACCATGTCAGTCATTGTAGTGTACCTGTTACTGTCGTGTATAAACAACGTGACCACGTGATTAGATTCCAGTCTGCATCTTGCTCTGGACCTCTGGAAATTGCCATTCTGATGAGAACGAAACTGTGCTGTACTGTTCTTTGCTCAGAGGCTCCTCAGAACGGTGCCATGGAATCTTCTGCCTCCATCATCGAAGAGGGCGGGCGGGACATCAGCTTGGCACAACACCCGAAAGGCGGCATCTCAGCCAGCACAAGCACTCCCTCAAGACTGGGAGTGGAGGGGGCAGCCAAGAATTTGTGCTCAAATTTCCTGAGTGGGTCGCGAACCCTCAACCTGCTGCTTCAGGGAAGAGTGTTGCCAGTTGAGCCACAGCTGACACCGGGCAGCACGGTAGCACAAGTGGCTAGCACTGTGGCTTCACAGCGCCAGGGTCCAGGTTCGATTCCCCGCTGGCTCACTGTCTGTGCAGAGTCTGCACGTTCTCCCCGTGTCTGTGTGGGTTTCCTCCGGGTGCTCCGGTTTCCTCCCACAGTCCAAAGACATGCAAGTTAAGTGGATTGGCCATGATCAATTGGCCCTTAAGTGTCCAGAAAGGTCAGGAAAGGTTAGTGGGTTATGGCGATAAGGTGGAAATGAGGGCTTGGGTGGGTCAGTGCAGACTCGATGGGCCGAATGGCCTTCTTCTGCACTGCACAGCGCCAGGGTCCCTGGTTCGATTCCGGCTTGGGTCACTGTCTGTGCGGAGTCTGCACATCCTCCCCGTGTGTGCGTGGGTTTCCTCCGGGTGCTCCGTGTTTCCTCCCACAGTCCAAAGATGTGCAGGTTAGGTGGATTGGCCATGCTAAATTGCCCTTAGTGTCCAAAATTGCCCTGAGTGTTGGGTGGGGTTACTGGGTTCTGGGGATAGGGTGGAGGTGTTGACCTTGGGTAGGGTGCTCTTTCCAAGAGCCGGTGCAGACTCGATGGGCCGAATGGCCCCCTTCTGCACTGTAAAAATTCTATGTTCTATGTTCTTACCCGATTGTCAGGTTCTGTAAGAGACATTTAATCAGACTTCCTGTGCCTATTAGGCATCAAATAATGATGCATCCCAGCTCAAGTTTCAGCTTTGTGCTCATTACCACTGCCTCCGGGCCCTTTCAATAAGCTTCAGATTGAAGCCACGCGCATTATCCTCATCTCAACTTGCATGAACAATCATATAACATGGACAATCCAAATCTCCAGATGAGGCCTGCTATATCTAATGTGCTGCCTTTAACAATTCTACCTTTTCATCAGAAGCAGGGCAGCACGGTAGCACAAGTGGATAGCACTGTGGCTTCACAGCGCCAGGGTCCCAGGTTCGATTCCCCGCTGGGTCACTGTCTGCGCGGAGCCTCCACGTTCTCCCCGTGTCTCCGTGGGTTTCCTCCGGCTGCTCCGGTTTCCTCCCACAGTCCAAAGACGTGCAGGTTAGGTGGATTGGCCATGATAAATTGCCCCTTGGTGACCAAAAAGGTCAGGAGGGGTCAACTCTATCCCTATCAAACCTGGTTGTTTTAAGCAGTGCCGACTTCATTCCATTTGGGACAATTTCAAACTCTCTGTGACTGGAAAGTAATTGGGGGATAAACAATCAGCGGGGGTTTGGGTGCGGAAAATCTCTTTTTTTACATGTGCACACAGGCGAGTGTCGCGATCCGGAACACGGTGACTGGGGGAGAAAATCCAAAGCAGCTTCCAAAAGGGAACTGGATTCATCACTGAAATGGAAAATTTGAAGCGTGACGGGGAAGTCCGAAGACGAATTGGAAAACCTTTTTTATGGGGCTGACACAGGCATGGTGGGCCAAATGGACAACTTTGATTCCACTTTGTGGGTGACCGGCAAATGAATGCTATGGCTCACAATGCCCTCACCTCCACAGGTTATCACAAACAGATGGCTGCTGAGGGATATCAGGGGTGTGGATTCCTCGCCCTTGCGCCTTGTGGAAGCACCAAGTTCTTGATGGGAATCAAGAGATCAGGCTTGCCTGCTGAGCGTTTACAGCTGCACCCCCGGGCTTCTCACATCCCCCCCCCCAATCAATCCCCCTCTGTAATTTCCAGCAACCCTTTGCGATCCCCTCTGGCACCCTGAGCGGCACTGTGCCCCGTGTAATCGCTGTGCCACTGACGCCGATGCCAGCCTTCGACTCTGGAATTCCCTCCCGAAATCCCTCTCCCTCTTTCCATGCCTCTCCTTCTTTGAAACACTTTCATTATCTCCTCATGCCCGGTGACAATTTGTGTTCGATAACGCTCCTCTGAGGCGCGTTGCCATGTTTCCCCTCATATTACATCCAAGGCGTTGTACAAACGCATGTTGTTGCTGATAAACCGTCAAGTCCTGGAGACTGAAGGATAACGGGGTCTTTGTTATTTAATTTTAACGCGCAATCTCATTCTCCCAAGTTGCAATTTGCCTAGGACCATGTGTTAGCGCAAGAATTTTAATTTAGTCTCATCTCTTCTCTCGATTTCCAGTCATGTCTGATTCAGGTTGAAAATGTTGTTCTCATTTTCATTTGGCGATGAGATACCATCGCGCACCTGTTCGCCCCACTGATTTGGCTGAAAAGCAATTCCTGCTGAATGGGCAGTCACACACACACTGGGGTGAAACCTGGATATACAACAGAACATTGTGCTTTCTCACCCTTCCACATGTCCCTGGGATATGAGGGTGAGTGTATCATACACAGAAGCGGTTCACGTCAAGGTGCAGCAATACCTGGGCAACATTCAGGTTTGGGCTGATAGGTGGCAAGTAACATTTAGGCCGCTCAAGAGCCAGACACCGATCTCTCCAACAAGAGAGAATCCAACCATCTTTCTTTGATATTCAAATGTATTACCGTCGCTGAAACTCAACCATCAACATCCTGAGGATTGCCATTGATCAGAAACTGGCCCAGTCACATAAATACGGTGGCTTCGAAAGCCAGAGGCGAGGGATACTGCAGCAAGTAACGCCCCAAAGAGTGTCCATCATTGACAAGTGGTGGAATACTCTCTACTTGCCTGGATGAGTGCAGTTCCCCCAACACTCAGGATGCTTGACATCATCCAGGACAAAGCAGCCCTTCTGACTTCAGGCATTCACTCCCTCCAGCGTCACCCACCGACGCGCAGTGACAACGGTGTGTGCCATCAGCAGGATGCACTGCAGCCAGTCGCGAAAGCTCCTTCGAGAGCACCTTCCAAACCCGCGACTTACCACCTGGAAGGACAAAGGCAGCTGGTGCACAGGAAACACCGCCACCCAGAGGTCGCCCTTCAAGTCATATACCTTCATGACTTGGAAATATATTGCCGTGCCTTTACTGTCGCTGGGTCAAAACACCCACCCTAACAGCATTGTGGGTGTGCCTACACCACATGGGCTGCAAGGGTTCAAGAAGGTGGCTCACCACCACCTTCTTAATGGGCAATTAGGGATGGGCAATAAATGCTGGTTTAGCTGGTGATTCCCACATCCCATGAATATATTATATATATATTTGTATCCTACATGGAAATGAAGGCAATACGGCGTCACCCTTTTAAGAGGTATCATTTTTACCTGAACTCGTTCTCTCCCCCCACCTCCCCCCAACCTGACTGATGAAACAATGTTGATGCAACAGGTCTTCCAATGTTCTCTGTTGTCACAAATTGTCAAAACGACTCGGGCAAAATACGTGCAGAAGCGTAAAAGGTACAAGTTAAATGAATTCCGCCACGCCCTTTAACAACTTGGAAGGAAATACAAAACAGTTTGCTGGAATAAATAAACTGGATTTCCGTGTTTCAAACAATAAAAGTACCTATTAAATTCATTGCTGGGGAGAAAGGCTGTATCATTATGCAGTCAATGGGCTGACACCTTTTTATGTACATGTCAGTTGGAGGATGTTTCATGTGCGTTAGTCTGATATGATGGGGACAAATGAATGCAGAGCGTTGCAAGACGCACTGCTTTATGTAAAACAGACACAAATTATGAGGATGTATGGTGTAATTGCTGTCTATTTTTTTTGTGCTGGGAAGAAAGGACAATTACACAACCCTTGACTTCCAGTAAAAAAAAATATATTTACATTCCTTGTCAACATCTGCACAAAGGGTGGAGATTGAACAAATTAATTCAATTGAAATGAGGTGCCTGTGGCAAGATGATTACTGTGTCAACAGACGGATGCTTGATGGATGCCTGACTGCAAAAGCCTGTTCAAGATGCAGCACCTAGCTCGACGATTGTCTGTTCCAATGCGAAGAGCGAGCAGACAGAGCCAAAATTCCCCTGGGGCTAAACGCTGCAGAAATGAAAGCCATCCTCTCCAGCTCCCCTCCCGCCACTGCTTATGTGCCTGTGGCTTGGTCTCGATCAAATTTTCATAATCTTTATTGTCACAAGTAGGCTTACATTAACACTGCAATGAAGTTACTGCGAAAATCCCCTCGTCGCCACACACTGCCGCCTGTCCGGGTATACTGAGGGAGAATTCAGAATGTCCAACTCACCCAACAGCACCTCTTTCGGGACTTGTGGGAGGAAACCGGAGCACCCGGAGGAAACCCACACAGACACAGGCACAGGGAGAACGTGCAGTCTCCGCACAGACAGCGACCCAAGCCGGGAATCGAACCTGGGATCCTGGCGCTGTGAAACATCAATACTAACCACTGTGCTGCCATGTCTCATCGAATCTTCCCTCAACCCTGACGCCTCCACAAGATCCTATCCATGACTAAAGCTTTTCTCCTCCAGTTCTGAAGCCTCTCATTTTCCAGTCCGCAGACTGCACCCCTTCTCTCCCCCCCCCCCTCAAATAAGCCTCGATACTGCCAAAATCCTAATCTGTGGGTTAATCACTTCAAAATATACAGCACGTTTCCCCCTCTTCAACAAGTCACCCACATTGGCCAAAGCTCACTCAGAACCTTGACCTGGCGCTCACAACTTGGCCTTTCTCACCTTGCCACACACATTCCTGACGAATGGGTCTGGTGTCACCTCTGGAAACGGTCCCCAGAGAGCTGTGCAACCTGCGCACAAAACCAGTAACATTTCCAAAGAGACAGGCAAACTCACAATTATCGTGCCTTTTGCAACCTCAAGATGTCTCCAGGTGCTTGAAAAAAGCCAGCAAAATGCAGACTCGAAACGTTAACTCTGTCTCTCTCTTTCTCTCTCTCTCCACAGACAGTCAGACCTGCTGGGTTTTTCCAGCGCTCTCTGTTTGTTGATTATTATACTATTTTGAGTACAAACAATTAAACCAGTTTTTATCATGAATACACTTGAAATAGTCGCTATTTAGTCTGAGATTCCCAGATTTATACAATCCTCTACATCAGTGGTGGGCGATCTGCGGCCACAACCCGCTGGTTTCCATCCTTGTAGCTTTTCTCACACGTGTTTGGCTGAGTCACCCAGACAGGGCAGGTGGTGAAGTGAGCTGCTTGCTGGCTGCACACACCATTGACTGCGATCCGAGCGCTCCTATTTTATCCAATCAAACCTAAATGTTTATTTTGTTTTTACCACTTGAAGTTGACGACCTTTCTTTAGTGATTTAGCATTTCCTATAACTTGTGAAATATTCGGCGTGAGTGAAATGTATCCAATCTTATTCAAGGATCAGAATTAGCGGACCAGCCTGGTGTCGGTCTTGCAGCCCACTGGGGTAAAGGAGGGCCGCTCTTGCCTCGGTGACCCATCACTGTTTTACATCGTCAACCAAGTCCTTCGGCCAAACTGGATTCCACCCCACAACACCCCACAGGGGCTGGTTTAGCACAGTGGGCTAAAGAGCTGGCTTGTGGTGCAGAACAATGCCAGCAGCGCGGGTTCAATTCCTGTACCGACCTCCCCGAACAGGCGCCGGAATGTGGCAACGAGGGACTTTTCACAGTAACTTCATTGAAGCCTACTTGTGACAATAAGCAATTATTATTATTATTATTATTTGCGAGCCTCCCCCAGTTGCGCCTGTTTTTGTGGGTGGAGGGGATTCAATGTTACCTCTTCACGTCGAGGTCTTGGGCGCGATCCAACGGCATGATACTCCAGTCCCAGGCCGGCGCACGGGCTCCCCAGCGACGGGGATGGGGGGGCAGTCACCGGGAACTTCCATTGACGACGGCAGGGTAAACAGTAAATCCCGCTGGCGGGCCATCTCAGCCGCCGGGAAACCACACCGCGGGGGTTGGTTGGCAAAATGTGCCCCGGTGCGACAGGAAATCCTTTGGGCTGGTGTTGGCACAGCTCTTTTCAAGACTTTAAAAGTAAAAGAAGGTTAAATGCAAATTTAAGTTACATTCAGCGCAATTCAAGTTTCCGCCATCATTTTGGCTATTTTTTTTAAAACATTGACTGAAGCAGGCCTTGCCCCCAGAAAGCTAGCCTCAGGCCCACAATCAAAGCCTCTGGGAGGTTTCACTCGCTGCACCCGCTCAATCGCCCTTTCAGGTAGCTCCCAAACACCCTTGTGAATTCAAGGATATTGTTACTGACATGTTTTGAAAGTTTTTGAATGCATTTTTCCCTTTCATTTAGCGAGGCAGTCACTTCTGTCCCCCATTCTAATTGGAAAACAGCTTTGCGCATTTTTCAGCCATTTGAGACTGACAGCTGGTGAAACGACACTAATTGTAAATGCCGTTTTCAGTTGCCGTTATCAAAACGCGTCAAGTTGGCACCCTTCAATCCATCAAGGAATATTTTTTAAGGCTTTATTGAGAAGAAAATGGTGCATTTCTGGACGTTGCCCAACCCTGGCAATTCATGGCGAATTTTGGGTGGAATTCTCCGACCCCCCCGCCGGGTGGGAGAATTCCCAGGGGGTGGCGTGAATCCCACCCCGCCACTCCGATGCCGGCTGCTGTATTCTCTGGCGCCGGTTTTCAGACAGGGGCGGGGTTTACCCCGCGCCGGTCGGGGGCCATTCGCAGCGCCCCCCCTGGCAAATCTTCGGGCCCCGATGGGCTGAGCAGCCGCCCATTTTCGGCCAGTCCCGCCAGTGTGAAATGGACATGGTCCATCACGTCGGGATGTAGTTTGTCGGCCATCTAACGGGGTCCTCGGGGAGGCACAGGGGGATCAGGCCCGGTGGGGGGGGGGGGGGGGGTCCATGGTGGTCTGGCTCGCGATCAGGGCCCACTGATCTGCGGGGGGCATTGTGCCGTGGGGGCACTCTTTCCCTCCGCGCCGGCCTCTATAGACCTCAGCCATGGCGCGGAGAGGAACCCCCCTGTGCATGTGCAGGAACATGCGGCAGTTCTGCACATGCTCCAAAAGACACCGGCGGTTCTGCGCATGCGCAGTACCATAACATGCCAGCAGTTCTGCGTGGCGCCAACCCTTCCGGCGCCAGCCTAGCCCTTGGCGCCGGCCTAGCCTCCGGACGTGCGGAGGATTACACAACTTCCGGGTGATCCAACACGAGAGTGGTTCGCGCCCTGTAACCTTCCAGGATAGCTGCGTTCCTCCAATTCTGACCTGTTTTTTCATTTCTCCTGCACTGTCGGCCGTTCCTTCAGTTGCCAAGGTCTTCATGTTCTTGAACACCCCCCCGAAACATCTTTAAATTTCAACCTCTCTTTCCTCTTTCAAGATACCATGCCTGTCCTGGCAGCATTGCAGTGAGGCACCTTGGAAACTTTTGCTGTGTTAAGGGCACTATCCAGCAACAACACTCGAGAAGCCCATCAACTTCCAAGATGAAGTCAGCTTGCTTGAGTGGCACCCCACTCCCCAACTCAAGCCTTCATTCACTCCCTCCACCACCTACATTTCTGCAACGGGTGTCATCGATAAGATGCACCGCGACAACTCGTCGAGTTACTTTCGACAGCACCTTCCAAACCTTCACCTCGAAGGGCAAGGTTAGCCGGATGTCGGACACCCCGGCCGCAGGTCCCCCTCCAATTCACACACCTTAACTTGGAAATATGTCACTGTTCCTTTAGGTTTGGTGGATAGAAATTCTGGAAGATCCTTCCCAATAGCACTGTGCGAGTCCCTTCAGTACAAAACTGCAGCGGCTCAAGAAGGCAGCTCAGCACAAGCTTGACGGTCAAGAATGTGGACTCTCGTTTCTTCCTTGGTCATTCGTGGTGCCTTGAAATCAGTGGGGACCTGCAGGTAATGGTCCACCATCAACGTGGTGCCTGGAATACCTATCTGCCCATTTCCACACGCTCTTGAATTAGCAGAGTGGCCATCCGGTTCCCCGGTGCATTTAAAGAGCATGATATAAACATGATATGGGGTTGTGGGGAGAAGGCAGGAAACGGGGATGAGAAACATATCAGCCATGATTGAAGGGCAGAGCAGACTGGATGAACTGAATGGCCGAATTCTGCTCTGATGTCTTAAGGTCTTAAGACCATTCAATGAGATCATGCCTGATCGAACCGTTGCCTTAATTGCCTAACCCCATAACCCTAGACTCCGATGTCAATCAAAAGTCTGCCTGACTCAGCCTTGCATATATCCAGTGACCCAATTTCCACTGCTATCTGCAGCAGGATCTTCCAAAGATCAGCTACTCTCTGAGCAGAATCCCCCCCCCACCCCCCCACCCCCCACATCTGCACCTTAAACGTGAAACCACACATTTTGAAATTGTGCTTGCGGGTTTTAGATTCCACCCTAGGGGAAACATCCTCTCAGTAACTGTACCGTCAAGCCCCCCCCCCCGCCCGCCACCCCGAGAATCGTACACTTTTCAATCGGGTGACGTCTCAGTCCCCTGAAATCCAATGGGCATGAGCCCAACCTGCTCAACATCTCTTCACAAGACAACTCCTTCATCCCCTCCATGAATCAACCTCTTGAATCTCCTCTGAACGCCTCCCGTGCAAGTATATCCCATCTCGGTTGGAGACTCATTTTGCTTGTGTGATGTTACATCTGAGATAGAACATAGAACATAGAACATAGAACAATACAGCGCAGTACAGGCCCTTCGGCCCTCGATGTTGCACCGACATGGAAAAAATCTAAAGGCCATCTAACCTAAACTATGCCCTTATCATCCTTATGCTTATCCAATAAATTTTTAAATGCCGTCAATGTTGGCGAGTTCACTACTTTTGCAGGTAGGGCATTCCACGGCCTCACCACTCTTTGCGTAAAAAACCCACCTCTGACCTCTGTCCTATATCTATTACCCCTCAATTTAAGGCTATGTCCCCTCGTGCTAGCCACCTCCATCCGCGGGAGAAGGCTCTCGCTGTCCACCCTATCTAACCCTCTGATCATTTTGTATGCCTCTATTAAGTCACCTCTTAACCTTCTTCTCTCTAACGAAAACAACCTCAAGTCCATCAGCCTTTCCTCATAAGATTTTCCCTCCATACCAGGCAACATCCTGGTAAATCTCCTCTGCACCCGTTCCAAAGCTTCCACGTCCTTCCTATAATGAGGCGACCAGAACTGTACGCAATACTCCAAATGCGGCCGTACTAGAGTTTTGTACAACTGCAACATGACCTCATGGCTCCGGAACTCAATCCCTCTACCAATAAAGGCCAATACACCATAGGCCTTCTTCACAACCCTATCAACCTGGGTGGCAACTTTCAGGGATCTATGTACATGGACACCGAGATCCCTCTGCTCATCCACACTACCAAGAATTTTACCATTAGCCAAATATTCCGCATTCCTGTTATTCTTTCCAAAGTGAATCACCTCACACTTCTCCACATTAAACTCCATTTGCCACCTCTCAGCCCAGCTCTGCAGCTTATCTATGTCCCTCTGTAACCTGCAACATCCTTCCGCACTGTCTACAACTCCACCGATTTTAGTGTCATCTGCAAATTTACTCACCCATCCTTCTGCGCCCTCCTCTAGGTCATTTATAAAAATGACAAACAGCAACGGCCCCAGAACAGATCCTTGTGGTACGCCACTCGTAACTGAACTCCATTCTGAACATTTCCCATCAACCACCACTCTCTGTCTTCTTTCAACTAGCCAATTTCTGATCCACATCTCTAAATCACCCTCAATCCCCAGCCTCCGTATTTTCTGCAATAGCCGACCGTGGGGAACCTTATCAAACGCTTTACTGAAATCCATATACACCACATCAACTGCTCTACCCTCGTCTACCTGTTCAGTCACCTTCTCAAAGAACTCGATAAGGTTTGTGAGGCATGACCTACCCTTCACAAAACCATGCTGACTGTCCCTAATCATATTATTCCTATCTAGATGATTATAAATCGTATCTTTTATAATCCTCTCCAAGACTTTACCCACCACAGACGTTAGGCTCACCGGCCTATAGTTACCGAGGTTATCTCTACTCCCCTTCTTGAACAAAGGGACCACATTTGCTATCCTCCAGTCCTCTGGCATTATTCCTGTAGCCAATGATGACCTAAAAATCAAAGCCAAAGGCTCAGCAATCTCTTCCCTGGCTTCCCTGAGAATCCTAGGATAAATCCCATCCGGCCCCGGGGACTTATCTATTTTCACCTTGTCCAGAATTGCCAACACTTCTTCCCTACACACCTCAATGCCATCTATTCTAATAGCCTGGGTCTCAGCATTCTCCTCCACAATATTATCTTTTTCTTGAGTGAATACTGACGAAAAGTATTCATTTAGTATCTCGCTTATCTCCTCAGCCTCCACACACAACTTCCCACCACTGTCCTTGACTGGCCCTACTCTTACCCTAGTCATTCTTTTATTCCTGACATACCTATAGAAAGCTTTTGGGTTTTCCTTGATCCTACCAGCCAAAGACTTCTCAAGTCCCCTCCTTGCTCGTCTCAGCTCTCTCTTTAGATCCTTCCTCGCTTCCTTGTAACTATCAAGCGCCCCAACTGAAACTTCACGCCTCATCTTCACATAGGCCTCCTTCTTCCTCTTAACAAGAGATTCCACTTCTTTGGTAAACCACGGTTCCCTCGCTCAACCCCTTGCTCCCTGCCTGACTGGTACGTACTTATCAAGAACATGCAATAGCTGTTCCTTGAACAAGCTCCACATATCCAGTGTGCCCAACCCTTACAGCCTACTTCTCCAACCAACACATCCTAAGTCATGTCTAATGGCATCATAATTGCCCTTCCCCCAGCTATAACTCTTGCCCTGCGGGGTATACTTATCCCTTTCCATCACTAACGTAAAGGTCACTGAATTGTGGTCACTGTTTCCAAAGTGCTCACCTACCTCCAGATCTAACACCTGGCCTGGTTCATTACCCAAAACCAAATCCAATGTGGCCTCGCCTCTTGTTGGCCTGTCAACATATTGTGTCAGGAAACCCTCCTGCACACATTGTACAAAGAATGACCCATCTGGGGCAGCAGGGTAGCAGGGTGGTTAGCATAAATGCTTCACAGCTCCAGGGTCCCAGGTTCGATTCCCGGCTGGGTCACTGTCTGTGTGGAGTCTGCACGTCCTCCCCGTGTGTGCGTGGGTTTCCTCCGGGTGCTCCGGTTTCCTCCCACAGTCCAAAGATGTGCGGGTTAGGTGGATTGGCCATGCTAAATTGCCCGTAGTGTCCTAATAAAAGTAAGGTTAAGGGGGGGTTGTTGGGTTACGGGTATAGGGTGGATACGTGGGTTTGAGTAGGGTGATCATGGCTCGGCACAACATTGAGGGCCGAAGGGCCTGTTCTGTGCTGTACTGTTCTATGTTCTATGTTCTATGCTCTAATGTACTCGAACTATATCTTTTCCAGTCAATATTTGGAAAGTTAAAGTCTCCCATAACAACTACCCTGTTACTTTCGCTCTTTTCCAGAATCATCTTCGCCATCCTTTCCTCTACATCCATAGAACTATTAGGTGGCCTATAGAAAACTCCCAATAGGGTGACCTCTCCTTTCCTGTTTCTAACCTCAGCCCATACTACCTCAGAAGAAGAGTCCCCATCTAGCATCCTTTCCGCCACCGTAATACTGTCCTTGACTAGCAGCGCCACACCCCCCCCTCTTTTGCCCCCTTCTCTGAGCTCACTAAAACACCTAAACCCCGGAACCTGCAACAACCATTCCTGTCCCTGCTCTATCCATGTCTCTGAAATGGCCACAACATCGAAGTCCCAGGTACCAACCCATGCTGCCAGTTCCCCTACCTTATTTCGTATACTCCTGGCATTGAAGTAGACACACTTGAAACCACCTACCTGAACACTGGCACCCTCCTGCGAAGTCAAATCTGTGCTCCTGACCTCTATACTCTCAATCTCTCGCACCCCAAAACTACAATCCAGGTTCCCATGCCCCTGCTGAATTAGTTTAAACCCCCCCAAAGAGCACTAACAAATCTCCCCCCCAGGATATTGGTGCCCCTCAGGTTCAGATGTAGACCATCCTGTCTATAGAGGTCCCACCTTCCCCAGAAAGAGCCCCAGTTATCCAGAAATCTGAATCCCTCCCGCCTGCACCATCCCTGTAGCCACGTGTTTAATTGCTCTCTCTCCCTATTCCTCATCTCACTATCACGTGGCACGGGCAACAACCCAGAGATAACAACTCTGTTTGTTCTCGCTCTGAGCTTCCATCCTAGCTCCCTAAAGGCCTGCCTGACATCCTTGTCCCCTTTCCTACCTATGTCGTTAGTGCTAATGTGGACTACGACTTGGGGCTGCTCCCCCTCCCCCTTAAGGACCCGGAAAACACGATCCGAGACATCACGTACCCTTGCACCTGGGAGGCAACATACCAAACATGAGTCTCTCTCGCTCCCACAAAATCTCCTATCTGTGCCCCTGACTATTGAGTCCCCAATTACTAATGTTCTACTCCTTTCCCCCCTTCCCTTCTGAGCAACAGGGACAGACTCCGTGCCAGAGGCCCGTACCCCATGGCTTACCCCTGGTAAGTCGTCCCCCCCACAAGTATCCAAAACGGTATACTTGTTACTCAGGGGAACGACCGCAGGGGGTCCCTGCACTGACTGCTTCTTCCCAGTCCCTCTTACAGTTACCCATCTATCTCCAGTCTTTGGTGTAACTACTTCCCTGATCGATATGTGTTTTGGGAACCTTGGGGTATAAAAGGATCTAGAATCCAGGCAGATGGATGACGTTGAGATGCAGACCAGCCACCATCTCACTGAACGACGTAACAGGCTCAAGGGGCTTCTGCTCCAACGCACTAAAAGTTGCTGTCTGATTTCACCTCACCACTACTCCCCCTCGCAAAATCTGACCCTTCATCCACTCAGGAACCCCCGCGGTCAGGAATAAAGGAACAATTTATGATCCGCGAAGGACTAAATTTATGGAATTATTGTATCTGGATGGCGTGAATAGCTCCGAGGAGCCCTTTTAGCATTCGATAAATAGGACAGGGGATAATAAAATATTATGAATGTGCAGAATCAACACAGCATGTGACAATAAAGCTTAACTGTTCTAATGCTATTGAATGAAATATTTATTCTCTCCAATTTTATCACAGAGGGGGGACAGTCTCGCATGCAATTAAGCTGCGATTGTTAATCAAGAAACTTGTTGACAAAGAAACTCATTTGCATCTCTCAACTCTAAAGATTAAAAATACTCTACCTAATTTTTTAATTGAATTTCAAGCAATGGACTTGAGAGCGCATGTTGAAAATATTTCAAATTATGTTTCTGACTGTACTTAAATATGTATATTTTATACACATATATATATATCTAAACCCAAATACAGAAACATCCATGCCTGAATTCCTCCCTTTCTCTGCTGATCTTCCTACCAGACAGGACGGTGTGCTTTCAGCAGTTACTCCAAACTGCAGTGGCATAATCGCTGCATGATTTGCAAACGTGACTGTCCAGGTGACTAGCCCAAGAGTGCACAGGCAGCACCAGTAAATAAGTAGCGTTCGCAATTGCATTGGCTAAACACTTGAGGGGAAGCAAAAACAAAAATCAAACTCGCAGAGCTCTGGGAATGGATCTGCCAAAGGACCGGCAGATGGACCGAATGTCCTCCTTCTCAAAATAAGCTCCAGCAACGAAAGGAAGTGGGCACTGGTAAATGCAGGATAGAACTTACTTGAGAGAAAGAGCTACATGCAGATAGGAACGGGCACAATAAAGAAGGCAAGCTGTAAGAAAGAATCGGGCAAATGACTCAGATGTGACATGACATGCCCCTGTCTTTCAGGCGCCGACTCAGTTATACATTTTTATTTCAGATTTGTTTTTCAGCGTCCACAGTTTCCTTCCTTATTCCACAAAGAGAACCACCGTGCGTTGCGCAATGTTGAAAAGAAAAACTGTCCCCCAAGAAAAATGTTGGAAAACCATGACTTGCATTCACTTTTGCAGCTTGTCCACGCCTCTGGGACCACTCACAACGCATCATGTAATGAATTATTTTGAAGTGGAGTTATTGTGGTTGCAACGTGAATTAGATTTTTAAGACCCCCCCCCCCCTCAGGAAAAGGTCGAGGAGGTGATGAGTGGGTTGATCTGCTTCGGTAATGGTGGTTGAATGTTGGCCAGCACACCCCGAGGGTTATTTGCTCTGTTTGAATAATACTGTGGGATCTTCCATGTCCATCTTGAACCTGCTCTGCATCGTCAAAGGTTCTGACTAAGACACGACACATGGGACCTTCAGTCTAAATTGTATGTTCAGGTCCTGGAGTGAGGCTTGCACCCGTAAACCTTCTCACTCAATGGCGTCTGTTTATTAAAACATTCTCTCATACGATGCACATGAAAATTGCTTATTGTCACGAGTAGGCTTCAATGAAGTTACTGTGAAAAGCCCCTAGTCGCCACATTCCGGCGCCTGTCCGGGGAGGCTGGTACGGGAATCAAACCGTGCTGCTGGCCTGCTTGGTCTGCTTTAAAAAGCCAGTGATTTAGCCCAGTGAGCTAAACCAGCCCCTAAACATGCTGCTGACCAGGCTGGCAATAGAGGGTAACGCTGATGGGTACAAGAGGAAGAATGGGTGGGATGTGCCGGTGGGATATCAATGTCCGTGGGTTGGTTGGTTGGGCATTCCTCTGCTGTATACTCAGTGTAAAATTAGCTCAAGTTGTGGATCTTTAAATATTGTCTCCAATTTGGAATTGTGGTAATTTGATTCAAATATGGAGACTTTTATTTCCCAACTTGCCACTGGCATCATCATAAGCAAAAGCCACGGTGAATAATAGTCCCATTACTGTAAACACTTTATCATAGCAGCATTTTAGTGCTCAGCGTCCTTCCTAATGCGTCCCACCTGGAGTTTATTTTTCTTGTTTCAACAATTGTATTTTTGTATTTGTATTTTTCCTAATTTTACAGATTACAGAAGCACTGTATGTTCATTAGGCAGTATTATTCAAACATTATAAATGACCTGGAAGAGGGTGTAGAAGGATGGGTTAGTAAATTTGCCGATGACACGAAGGTCGGTGGAGTTGTGGATAGTGCTGAAGGATGTTATAGAATACAGAGGGACATAGATAAGCTGCAGAGCTGGGCTGAGAGGTGGCAGATGGAGTTTAATGCGGTAAAGTGTGAGGTGGTTCACTTTGGAAGGGGTAACAGGAATGCAGAGTACTGGGCTAATGGCAAGATTCTTGGTAGTATAGATGAATAGAGAGATCTCGGCATCCAGGTACATAAATCCCTGAAAGTTCCCACCCAGGTTAATAGGGCTGTTAAGAAGGCATATGGTGTGCTAGCCTTTATCAGCAGGGGGATTGAGTTTCTGAGCCACAAGGTCATGCTGCAGCTGTACATAACTCTGGTGCGGCCACACCTGGAGTACTGCGTGCAGTTCTGGTCACCACATTATAGGAAGGATGTGGAAGCTTTGGAAAGGGTTCAGAGGAGATTTACTAGGATGTTGCCTGGTATGGAGGGAAGGTCTTACGAGGAAAGGCTCAGGGACTTGAGGTTGTTTTCGTTAGAGAGGAGAAGGCTGAGAGGTGACTTAATAGAGACATATAAGATAGTCAGAGGGTTAGATCGGGTCTAGTTAGTGAGAGTCTTTTTCCTCGGATGGTGATGACCAACACGAGGGGACATAGCTTTAAATTGAGGGGTGATAGATATAGGACAGATGTCAGAGGCAGTTTCTTTACTCAGAGAGTAGTAGGGGTGTGGAACGCCCTGCCTGCAACAATAGTAGATTCGCCAACTTTAAGGGCATTTAAGTGGTCACTGGATAGACATATGGATGAAAATGGAATAGTGTAGGTCAGATAGGCTTCAGATGGTTTCACAGGTCAGCGCAACATCGAGGGCCGAAGGGCCCGTACTGCGCTGTAGTGTTCTATGATAGGAATTTTTAAAAAGCGACGAGCAGGTAGAAATTCCGCCTTGTGTTTCAACTATTGTTGGCGATTCAGAATCGTGAGATATTCCGATAAGGAAGAACCAACACTAAGTAGATGGGCCTGTGGTTAAAGTCACATTGTGGTTCAATAGAGAGCCACTGGTTTAGCACACTGGGCTAAAGAGCTGGCTTTTAAAGCAGACAAAGGCAGGCCAGCAGCACGGTTCAATTCCCGTACCAGCCTCCCCGAACAGGCGCCGGAATGTGGCGACTAGGGGCTTTTCACAGCAACTTCATTTGAAGCCTACTTGTGACAATAAGCGATTTTCATTTTTACATTTCACTGGGAGCAGGTGGATTGTGTGTTCCTGACCTCTCTGTATTTGGTTTGTTCGCTCCCAGTAATAAAAGGAGATAGACACCCCCCTGAACTCAGGAGCCAAAAAAATATGCCATCATTCATTCCGAATACCGATAATGTCATGTGAGGATTGGGTTTGACAAATGAGTATAAGCATGAGGATCAGGAGGAGACCATTCGGCCCCTCAAGAATTGTCTGCTATTCATTAGGCTCATGGCGGATCTTTCAGCACAACTCCACTTTTCTGCCCAACCCTCATATCGTTTGACTGTTGTTGCTCACTTTCAAAAAACATGGTCACTGAGATAAGGTCCCTGTGGAAGAGAGCGCGCAATGGAAGAGAGTGCGCAATGGAACAGAGTGCGCAATGGAAGAGAGCGTGCATTGGAAGAGAGTGCGCAATGGAAGAGGGCGTGCAATGGAACTGCACTCCAGCAAGGGACCCAGACCTTTCACAAGATGAGTGGGGACAAGGCAGAGCTGTTCCTTTGTAAGAAGAGTCAGAAGTCTTACAACACCAGGTTAAAGTCCAACAGGTTTGTTTCAAACACGAGCTTTCGGAGCACTGCTCCTTCCTCAGGTGAATTCACCTCAGAATTCATCGAATTCCTCAGGTGAATTCGGAGCAGTGCTCCGAAAGCTCGTGTTTGAAACAAACCTGTTGGACTTTAACCTGGTGTTGTAAGACTTCTGACTGTGCTCACTCCAGTCAAACGCATCTCCACATCATTTGTAAGAAGAGTTTAGGGTGCATTACGGACAATTGTGGGGACTCAGCGGACAGGGGAGGAGTTGGGTGGGTGAGCCTTACCTGGTCGGGCAAGGCCTGTCCCCCAGTGCACCGGAGTGGCCAATGACTTGAGAGTGGCCCTCCTGGAATAAAAATGATTCCTCCAGGAGGGGGATTTGGGGGGGGGGGGGGGGGGGGGGGGGGGGGAAAGCGAGACATGTAAATATTGAGATACGTACAAGGAGAGATTCAGTAACAATGCCACATTAGCACCTCATGAACAGCAGTAATTTCCTCAAGTTGTGAGCCTCATCCATTCCCATCACAGAGCACTGGGTTCCCAGCACATCATGATTGCTGCTGTGCAATCCAGTCGCTTTGACTAACAAAGATGTGTGGAATTAAAAATCATTGTCTGTGAAACTAATATTCAGTCGTTACCCTGCTGTTTGAGATCAGATCCAGTGGTTTAACAAGACAAAATAGTCTTCTTTTCCTCCATTATCCCCCGCAGTGATAAATATGACTTCTGTCATTTTTGCACCAAGAATAATACCTTCAGCTCATCAGTGTATTGATACATTCTATTGCTGTTGAAGATAAAAGTCAGAGGCTCTTTGGGTTGCATCGGCATTGAGGCAGCACGTATTTTAATAGCCTTTAATTCGTACATTGGCATTAAGCGGATGGTAGTTTCCAGGCTTATTTTGTGACGATCGCTTCTGCAATCAAGGATCAAAATGTTGGGTTTTGCACCTGGCTGTGCTGCTGAAACCATGCGCAGGAGCCTTCCCTTCAGCGTCGCATGCAAATTAATTCATGTCGCTGCACATCCGCAGTCGCTGTTTTCCAAAGCTAGGTTCCGGCAAATTCCTTTTTCACAAATGCAGCTGAAGATTGGTGCTTCTCACTCTGTCACTCCACACTTTCTTTTTGTTAAATCCTTCTCTCAAGGTTCTGATTTGATGCGATTTTCCTCTGTCACGGGAGTTGAAGTCACTGATTGTTTTTACACTCATTCATGGAATGTAGGCGTTGCTGCCTGCGCCATCCCGAGTTGCCCTTGAAAAGGTGGTGGTGAGCTGCCTTCTTGAACCGCTGCAGCCCATGTGCTGTGGGTACATCCACAGTGCTGTTTGGGAGGTGGGTCCAGCATTTTGACCCAGCGACAGCGAAGGAACGGCGATAAATTTCCAAGTCAGGATGATGAGTGGCTTGGAGGGGAATCAGGTATCTGCTGTTCTTGTCCTTCTAGATGGTAGCGGTCTTGGGCTTGGAAGGTGCTGCCTAAGGAGTGTTGCTGAGTTCCTGCAGTGCATCTCGTAGATGACACACATTGCTGCTACGGTGTGTCAGTGGTGGAGGGAGTGAATACTTGAGGATAGGATGCAGAGGCAGATTTACACTTTGGGGGACCCTGCGCTCTCCCTATTTGCGGAGGGCCCCACGCCGTGTCCTGCCCCTGGTGATGTGGCGGGCCACCCCCAATGACATCAGGCCCCTGCCCACAATGTCATCGAGCCCCACCCCGAATGATGTCAATGCCCTCCTGACCCACCCATTCTCAGCTCACACCTTGCAAGGCACAGAAACCCAAAATCACTGCTTGACAGATTGCTCAGTCCTGCCTGGCTGCCTCTGGTTGAGTCACCCCGCTCCCGCTTGCCACTGCTCCCCGATTCCCCGAGACATGACCCCAACACTTGCCTGGCCTTCTTCGCACCTTCCGACTGCTGCTCTGCTCACCTCTCGCCTCTCGCTCGGGTAGCCGATCCTTGAGTCTCAACCTTCGATAACCCCATATATTTCTGGCTGGCTGCTGTTGCTGCTGTCTATCGGGCCTGGTGGCCTCTGTTCTTTTGGATTGGTTGCCCTCCTCAGCCGTGTACTGGAGATCGAGAGTCGCCCTGCCATTCCCCTCGATGGCTATTGGCCAACGCCAGGGCTAGTGCCTCCTCCTTGCCTCGCTGAAGGCTTTGCAGGATCGCACCCTGATGTTAGGTGGAAGACCTCAGTTAGGCCTCAGGCTTCACGCCAGACTGAATGCCAGAAACCTGGCTGCTGCTTTGCACCATTCCTCAATGAACATTCAGAAACTTTATACCAATTTAGGAGGTGTTTGTCAGAACTTCTCTGAATGCTCCACCACCTCTCAACGTCTGGCAAACTCTTCACCCGCTCTAAAGGGGAGTCCACCAATCAGGGCTCGATGTTCTTCTGTGAAGCTGCTGGTAGGCTCAAGAAATTTGAATAAGCCTGTCAGCACATATAGAGCTGCAAAGGCCCTGATTGGTGTTCCCATGGTGTTCCCATCACGACAGTTGCCTCTCCGGGGCCAGGGCCCCACACTGCAGCACTGTGTGTTTCATTGAAGTCGGCCTCTGATGGGGTGCCAATCAAGCGGGCTGCTTTGTCCTGGATGGTACCGACCTTCTTGAGCGTTGTTGGAACTGCACTCATCCAGGCAAGTGGACAGTATCCTGCTTGCTTTGGAAACCAAAGAGAAGGGAGGGTCACCTGAGATGCGTAGTGGGAGCTTCTTATTTCATGCAGTCATTCTTAGGATATGGGTGTCATTGGCAAGGCCAGATTTTATTGCTCATCCATAATTGTCCTTGTGAAGATGGTGCTGAGCTGTCACCTGTCACCCTTGCCTTACATTGGCTCCCAACCTGGCAACACCCTGAATTTGAAATTCCCACCTCCACGTTCAAATCCATTTACAGTTCTGTCAAAATGGCTTATTCACAAGCCTTTCCATTCACCTGAAGAAGGAGCCGTGCTCCGAAAGCTCGTGTTTGAAACAAACCTGTTGGACTTTAACCTGGTGTTGTAAGACTTCTTACTGAGTTCTGTCAAAGACCACCGTGTCCATTGCCTTCTCTTCCTCCTTCTGTCTTTCCACGAAAAGCAGGCGCAGGAATTTTCCCCATGGCTCCTGGGACCTGCCCTGCCATTATGGTTGAAATGGGCGTTATGAACAGAGATCTCGGCTGGGATTTTCCGGGTGATCCACCGCAGACGAGATGGAAAGCCTGGCAAACAGGCAAAAAGTCCATTGACCTTCCGGAGCACTTGAAGATCCTGGCCGTAGAGGACAAAAGGAAGGAAAGCATGACAAACCTTGATCAGACAGTGGCTGGGCCTCAACAGGAGGATTGTGGCCAATTCTGGTCACCGCTCTTCAGGGAGTTTATAGGCTTAGATTTACAAGAGCAGTTCCAGGGATAACGGACTTTAGTGACCAAGATCCAAAGACAACAAGAGGGAAATATTTGTCAGTCACTGGGACGCACTGCCTGAGAGTGTGGTGGAGGCATATTCGATCATGTTGTCGGAGGGATCACGGTAAAAGCACCAGTCCACTAACCCGTCGACAGACCATTGATGGGCACATAAGTGATTCTGCTGTGGAAGCTCATTCAGGAAATATATTCATCCGAAGTATTCAAGCATATAATATTTAACAATCTGGCTGACAGCACTTAGCCTTTGCGATTAACATTATGAATCAACCGGAACTGTGAGATAACAGCAGTTAAAGCTGCAGTAATCCTGTCTGCCGGCTTATTATTTGTAAACTATTGAGTGCACTCTTAATTGTTGGTCTGCACCTCATGGGTGTGTTGGGGTGGGGGGGGGGGGGGGGGGGGGCGGGGGTGGATAACATGCGTTTTACTACCAAGCCCGGTTGATGCTCAAAGGGGCGTTTTGCGGCACTCCCTGCTCTGGGTCAGAAGGCTGTGTGGGTTCAAGTCCCACTAGACCAGGGACGTGAGCGCAGGTTTGGGTCGACTCTCCGGTGGTAGGGTGCTGAGGGAGTGCTGTGCGCCTGGCTGTTTTCTCCTCCACATGTATTTTTGATGTGGAGATGCCGGCATTGGACTGGGGCGGGCACAGTAAGAAGTCTTACAACGCCAGGTTAAAGTTTGTTCGGAATCACTAGCTTTCGGAGCGCAGCTCCTTCCTCAGGTGACTCACCCTCTTTCTAGCTGAGTTGGGTATCAGTTCACCTGGACAGCTGAGATACACTGTCAAATCTGCGTGGTGGTTTTCTCAGCTGAAGCCAACGGTTTCGCTACACGTCCTGTCACGTTTGCATCCAACGTTTTGGCCAGCAGGCGAATCTGGATGGCAGAAACTTTAATCCTGCCATAACCTCCAAAGGGACAAGACGGGGCGAGCTGTAAATCCCGGGCGATTTCTGATGAGTGAAGAGTGTTCTATCACTTACCTGCGGCGGCGACACACATCTCTCTCAAAGGACCGAGGTGGAAACGCTCAACAACGGATCACTAATGTCTTTCCCCTTCATTGCTCCCCTTCCCCCAACAACAGTGGATGGCTTGAAAAGCTCTCCTTTTCCCACTTATTTTGATCCCTGGTATTTACAGACCTGGGTTCTGTTAGAACGCTCCATCTTTTAAAGATGAATTGCTGGCAAAGCAATAATTCCAACGTGTGCAAAGCAAGGTATCATTAATCACATTTGGACATGTCCCAGCCAACTGCATTTAAAAAAAAATACTTCTGCGAAGAACGCCCAGCTTCCAGAAGAAATGTCACATTTTGCATCCCTCAAAAGCAGACTCCGATACCGTGTGCCTTGCACTGTGTGCAATGTAAGTCTATGATCGGAGGATCACAGGATGATGCAGAAGGAACCGTGCCACCTCTGTGTGATGAGCTATCCGATTGTCCCATTTCCCCCACCCTTTCCCCACGACCGTGCAGATTGGGCAACTTCTGGTATTTCTTCCAGTTCCCTCTTGAAGCATATGGTCGGGGCTGCTTCCAAAGCACAACAATCGATTGCAAATCTCAACGACTGCCCAGGCCTGACACCCTTTCTCGGTGTGCCAGAGAGTGGTATAGACATAGAATTTACAGTGCAGAAGGAGGCCATTCGGCCCATCAAGTCTGCGCTGACGCTTAGAAAAAGCACCACACACTTCCGCCCTATCCCCACCTTACAGTTTTGGACACTAAGAGGCAATTTAGCATGACCAATCCACTTAACCTGCACACCTTTGGAGTGAGGGAGGAAACCCACGCAGACACAGGGGGATCATGCAGACTCTGCACAGACAGTGACCCAAGCCGGGAATCAAACCTGGGACCCTGGAGCTGTGAAGCAACGGTGCTAACCACTGTGCTCCCATGCCGTCCAGTCAATGTGATAAAATCCTGACAGGAGTCAACGGGGAAACCAGTCCGACTTACATCGCATGAGAACTGCAACAGCATTACAACCTTCAGCCATTCACAAAGGCTTGGGCATTCCCTTGCCAAGCTGCTGCCTGGTCCAGAGGCCTGTGACACAATGAAATATGACACATCCTTCAAAATTCAAATCCATTGGGTCCAAGTAAAAGCGGAACCACAATCTGACAGCAGAATGCAGCAGCCCCCATCCCCAAATCAATTACTCACAAAGCCAATCCTGTGCGCTGACTGGGGCTGTCGTTGACAAGTTCGCTTTAGAAGAGACTCCCCCTGCCCATGAGAGGCACAGACCAGAGCTGTCCAGAAATTATGGGGAGATTCCATTATGGGGTTATTGCATCATAACTGAAAGTTTGAAATCACAACGTGTGGTGCGAATATTGCTGAGCCCTGAGAGTACATCCTCTGCTCCACAGCAGGTTCCGGATATAACAAAACTCTGGTATTCCACACGTGAAGTAGGGCCCGCTGAGGTTGAGACAATAACTTGGTGTTATTCAGCATCTTCACCATGATAAAACGTTCCGAGGCACTTTACAGGGGCACGGTCAAATAGAAAGTCACACCGAGTCACACAGGGAGAGATTAGGACAGGTGACTGGAGGCTTGGTCAAGAATTAAGGTTTTAAGGGACGTCTTAAAGCAGGGGACAAAGGGTAGAAGACAATGCTCCCTCAAACTACGCAGGCGGGCAGCCATCCGGAATGTGCCACGCAGCCAGCAAGCAGTCTACGCACCAGCCAAGTTCCTTTTAAGATGTGCACGATGCAGTGCTAATGGAAATTCGAGCGGACGCTAGATGATAGGATGGGGTGCTTTGGGAGAAACCCCCAGAAATAAAGGCTCAGTGGAAGGCATAGCTCCCGGAGATGGAGCGATGCAAACTGAGGAATTGTGAGAAGCCAGAATCAGACGAGATCTTGGCAGGTTAAAGGGGGTGGAGGAGGTCAAGGCAGCAGCAGTAGATGATAGTGCACCGATCTCAAAACTCAGGGAGTGTTTGGGGCGGGGGGGGGGGGGGGGGGGTGGATTGTACAGATTCATTAAAGTGAAGCTTGATAAGCGCACGAGAGAGATAATAATAAAGTTTTTTTTACATTTTTAAGACGGCGTAGAAAGACCGAGTCACTCCAGGAGTGGTTGCATGAGAAATTGGGATTGGTTATTTTCACAGACAAACCTTTAATGTAACAAAAGGAAAACAGTATTTAAACTTTGCACCTAACAAGAACAGCTTACATGTATCTCTTAACCGTAACAGACGATTTCCCATTATACAGCACGTAAAATTAATATACAGCTCTCAACTCCAGTTACACAAAGAGGCAAGATTGATACTTGCACGACAAAACACAATCTTGCTGGTGATGATGCTCTTTCAGACCCTGTCCGAAAGCCTCTTTGTGGCAGTGTTTTTCATGGCCTCTCCCGATCGCTCTCCAAAACCTTCTGCTCCCGCCTGTTTGAGCAGGATTAATTTATCTCTCTGAGCTCCACCCAGCCCCTCAAAGATGGTTCTGTCCAGCCGAGTCCTTACTTGAACTTATCATTGCTGTCTGGACTTTTGATTACCCACTCCCGTCGACACAAAAAAGCCAGGCTATGTTATGAATATGCAACTCACCCCCAATTTACAGACAAAAGAGGCCATCAGACTCTGTAATGGTCTAATGGCTCGTCAGACAAGAGTGTCCCGGAGGACAACCGACCTTGAGTGAATCACCTCGGCTGAACAAGGGTATCCTGTTTATTCCGTTAACGAGTCTCAGTTTGAATGGGACAAGATAACCAAGGCCAGGTGTGGGCGTGTACCTCTGACCCAGCGCTAGCAATTTTACCCTCAGGCCATTAACCCCTCACTGCATCTTTGATCCTATTTCCTAACATCTCCCAGTCATCACAGATAACTCTGATCCAAACTTCACACCTCAACACCTTGTCTTTAAACTCATCTTATTTTTTTGAAAACTAAATAATTTGCGGGTCGGATTCTGAAGACAAGGCATTGCCAAGAATGGAAATGGTGGGCGAGAGGATATGATAAATTGGGTTGTGCATATAGGAACTGTCAAGGTCGGAGACTATGTACATATTTAGGATGGGTATATATATATATATATATATGCATAAATCATTGAAGGTGGCAGGACAGGTTGAAGGAGCAGTTAATAAAGCACAGGGTATATCCTGGGCTTTATTAATAGGAACAGAGAGTACGAGAGCAAGGAGGTTATGTTGAACTTGTAGAAGTAATTTGTTCGCCTTCAGCTGGAGTTCTGCTTACAGTTCTGGGCGCCTCATTTTCAGGAATGCCATAGGAGAGGGCGCAGAAAATATTCACGAGAATGGTTCCCAGGATGAGGAACTTCAGTTCTGAAGATAGACTGGAGAAGTTAAGACAGTTTTCCTCGGAGAAAAGAGAGGTTGGGAGGAGATTTGACAGAGGTATTGAAAATCACAAAGGGTGCGGACTGAGTGGACAGGGAGCAACTGTTGCCTTTGGCGAAAGGATGGGAGAGCGAGAGGGCACGGATGGAGAGTAGTTAGTCAAAGAAGCGAAAGTGATATAAAGAGAAAAGTTCCGACACAGCGAGTTGTTTGGGTCTAGTTGTTGGGGTCTGGGATGCTCCGTCTGAGAGTGTTGTGGAAGCGGGTTCAGTTGATGAATTCCAAAGGGAATTAGGCTGTGACCTGAAATGTGCAGGGTTGTGGGGAGAAGGTGGGGGAACGGCACTGGGTGAGTTGCTCATTCAGAGAGCAGGCATGAGCAGCCGGCTTGTGCGCTGCGTCAGTCCTCTGATTCTGCGATCAAGCCGATGCAGGCACATTTTGTTGCAGCAAGTGGCCGTCAATCCCAGCATCATCATTAATTAAACAGCAGTCAAGCTTCATGGGCATCCAGCTTTCATTGAAAACATGAATCGGCGCACATAAATTAAACCGGAGCTGCCCTCCGTCTAATGCTTTTTAAACTGTAGCTGCTCACCTAAGACAAGCGGGTGAACATGGAAACTTCATACCGGAAGGCCAAAGGATGGCACTCGTGGGAGAGGACCTAAACATTGAGGGAAAGAGACCGTGCAAGAGCAGAAATAGGCGCAGCAAATGGAACCACTCGGTGGCATGTGATAACTTTTTCCGGTTGCAATGGCACATCAGGATCACAGGATAACACAGCACAGAGGGAGGCCATTCAGCCCCCTTTCTGGAGATGGCTGGTGTTTGCCCATTCCTTACGGGGCTGAGACCAAAGGACATTTGCCGCATGCTTGAACGCTGACGATTATATGTTCTCGATTTACGAGCTTGCGTTTGAGAGCTGGAGAAACCTTTTCAGCTCTGGAAACGGTCAGGTACAGCGCCACCCCGGTGTCACTTCGACTCGGATTTTAATGTCGCCTCCCCTTCCCCACAAAGTAGAAATGGTACGCGGTAAGGTTTAGTTCTACCTCCCAACTCAGTGTTGCACCTTCCGAAGTCCCTCAGTTTCTGCTTGCAGATGCCATCTGACTTGCCAGATGTATATTGCCAGCATGTCCGATTCCCAGTATTATTGCTGATTTATTTGGACCATTTTTTTTTTGGAGGGGGTGGGGGGAGAGACGAGAGCATCGCTGACAAGTGGACGAGGGAGTGAATGTTTCAAGGTGGTGGCTGCGCTACAGATCAAGCAGGCTGATTTGTCCTTCTTGGTGTCAAGCTTCTTGAGTGCTGTTGGAGCTCCACACATCCAGGGAGGTGAAGAGAGTGGTAGTCTGTGTAGAGGTATTACGGTACCTAGTAATGCTGGAACACCATTGGTAGATAATGTATGCTTTCCATTGGTCGAGCCTGTATGGTAGCTCCGCCCTGCAAGGCGGGGTATAAGAGCCTGTGCCGCCCCAGCAGCTTTCTTTCTGTACCTGAGCTGCTGGGGGGGGGGGGAACATCTAGCTTATTAAAGCCTTCAGATGGACTACAACCTCGCTTTAGTAGTCATTGATCGTGCATCAAAGAGTATTCCATGATAGTCCTTCCTGTGACTTGCAGATGGTGGACAGACTTTGTGGAGTTAGGAGATGAGCTACTCACGGTGGAATTGCCAACCTCTGCCCTGCTCTTGTAGCCATAGTTTTCATGTTGTTTGACCAGTGAGGGTTCTGGTCAATGGTGACTCCACAAGGATGTTTATGGATGTTGGTGAGATTATTTGTTGCACTGCAGATATTCATAGCCCTGTGCATGGATTGTGAATGTTCCTTGCCACTTATCAACCCGTGCCTGTGTTTTTTCTTTTATAAAAGTACTCGCGTGGGTTGCAGCCAAACTCTCCATTGTCCCTGGTGGCAGAGGACTCAGTGAAGACCCTTACCCTACCACCACACGCACACATAAAGCACCCAAACCAGCCCCCGTCAACTCACTCAGCAGCCCTTCCTCCCCTTTTGTTGATTGCTTTCCTTTGCTGTTGGGCATTTTCACTGATTTTACAAATACCTGTCAGGCGAAGGTGCCCCGTGGCTCAAACTTAAAAGGATGCACCCACCTAAAATCGAAGCAATTGCATACAGGAGCAAATATTTTAAAGCAACAGCGTGTCAGATGAACTAAAGTGAGGTGGTTGCTTGCGTGAAGCTTAAATACCAACATGGACCAGATGGACCAAGTGGCCTGTTTCTATTCTGTACATTTCAGGTAATATGGACCTGCAAAGCTTGCCAAGATCGGGAAGGCAAAATAATAAGCGGCAGGCAATAATAAAATGGGAAGAGGCCCAGAGACTGCTGGCAGGTGGCAATGTGGTATTTTCCAACCCTGGTTCAATAACTGACCAAAATGGACATGCTCAAGCAATGAGGGTTGCCACATTTGACACCCCAGGGTGCCTTCCACCAAGGACAGCGCCAGACAGGATGTAACATCCAGGCTCAATGGGCCGTTGCGTGCATGTTTGGTCCCTGCAGTGTTCCAATGTACCCTGCCACCCAGGAGAGGCTGTGTGGCCTGGCGGGTTGGTGCCTCCTCCGCTCGATCAAAGTGATCAATCGAAATAGATCAGCAGAAGTGATCAACAGAAATCAGTCGCCCTTCGTCAGGGCGTCATCCCAAAGCGCTACTCAGCCGATGAAGCACTTTTGGAAGTGTAATCGGATGTCGATTCTGGCTCTGGGTCACTGTACATAGAACATAGAACAGTACAGCACAGAACAGGCCCTTCGGCCCTCAATGTTGTGCCGAGCCATGATCACCCTACTCAAACCCACGTATCCACCCTATACCCGTAACCCAACAACCTCCCCCTTAACCCTACTTTTATTAGGACACTACGGGCAATTTAGTATGGCCAATCCACCTAACCTGCACATCTTTGGACTGTGGGAGGAAACCGGAGCACCCGGAGGAAACCCACGCACACAGGGGGAGGACGTGCAGACTCCACACAGACAGTGACCCAGCCGGGAATCGAACCTGGGACCCTGGAGCTGTGAAGCATTTATGCTAACCACCATGCTACCCCGCTGCCCCTGTCCATGGGAAGTTTGCACATTTTCGCTGTGTTTGCGTGGGTTTTGCCCCCACAATCCAAAAGATGTGCAGGGTAGGTGGATTGGCCACGCTAATTTTCCCCAATTTGAAAAAATGAATTGGGTACTCTAAATTTGGCTTTCAAAAAATGACAACAAGCTTTAAAACGGTCACCAGGTGAGCTTCTAAAATGGGACATTTCTCATGGCCATATAATGTGGATCAAGCAGACTGATATATCTTTATGGGTGTCAAGCCAATCGAACGTGGAGCTCCACACGTCCAACTGCGGTCATACTCTGTTCTGCCAGCAGAGCCCCAGGGGTCCTAGGTTTGAGAGTCCAACATGAAATTGCTTTGTGCAATCTCAAACCACCTCTTAATGGGCACAGGTTCCCAGCACAAAACGACCCCCAGTCCGGCACAATGATGAGAACAACGTTAGAATCTTCATGAGATAATGTGGTGTCAGGGTGGGTAAGTGGCATTGGGCAATAATAGGCATTAAAGTACACCCTCAAGGCTATTCATGGACTGGCTTATGCTGTCATGCTAACCCATGCCAAATATGATTTTAAGTATCACGCGAGGTATTTGGGAATTAGTTGAAGTAGATGCATTGAACAAAAAATCTAATTTAGTTGAGAAGATTCACTGCTGTTCAAAATTTTCAGATGTCCACTCAAAATCAGAGTGTTTGGTGCATGATTGGAGCGCCAACTTTCGTGCTACATCAAGCCCATCCAAAGTTGTTGCAGGCAGCAACACACTGGTGTGACGATCAAAGGGGCTCCTCGGCGGTAGTCAGAGATGTCTCCAAAGGGACAGAAAGGAATTGTAAAAAGAATACGAGTCAATGAATTGCACAGAGAAGGCCATTCTGAAGCAACACGTCCGGCAACACGAGGGCATTAGGGCATGAGGGCACAGGGTCAGGGTTATGAAGACCAAGTGAGAAATTGTGCATTAAAGGGATGGTTGTCAACTGGTGGAGTGGGTTGCCAGCGAGGCTGGTTTGAAGCCAGAAGACTCAACTTGCTTTTGGAACAATTAGATGTGGAGAGAGGCAGCAGGAGCAGCATTTGAGAAAGCACAATGTCAAAGGGATCAAGACTTTCATCATCTGCACCTACCTGGGGATAAATGTGCACGGGATTTTGAAGGAAGCAAGGTGTCAATAATTGTTTTACCTGGCGACAAACAAATAAGATTTTTACACTTCTTTTCTTCAAATCTGCATCATAAATACTGTGAACACCATTAATTTGTGGATAAGCAACACACTTTTTACATAAGCAACACATTTATATGCATAATTTGTTAATTATTGCATGAAGATGCACCACTAGGAATTACCATTTAAATTGCACTGAGGAGCGAGTGCCAGGCGGAATTGAGAATTACAATTATTCTAAATCGGGAGCAAATATATTCACAAAAAATGTAAGTTTTATGGTGAAGATGAATTTGCATCATTTGTTCCCCAGCAGAATTGTGTTCCTTTCAACAAAAGCAAGCACTGATGTGTACTCAACAATTTTTATTCTAGCCCTCGAGTATTATTTACTGCAGGTAATTGTCCCTTTGAATTCCTTCTTCTCAGGCAGTTCCGAGGAATTGGCTTTTTAATTCAGTTTCTGAGATGGTTGATAAGACTGGTGCGTGACCTGCAGACTCTGCCACACGCCCTCCGATGCCTTAACTTGTTCCCCATGAAGTCCCTCAATGATATTCCCGTGTGAGCCACCTCTTCTTTGGTCGGTCACGAGCCAGGAACACCCATGATTCAGTGGAGATGTTTGGGCTTTGAGGGCATCCCTAAAGTGCTTCTTCCATCCTCCCGGGATCTCCTCCCACAACTGTTTCCAAGTAGAGCAGTATCTTTAGAGATCTGGTGTCAGGCATACAAAAAAGAAGGCATCCCGGCCAGCAGGGTTGGTTTTTTGTGTCAGGAGTGATTCCCCATGCCCTGATGTACTTCAAACACTTGGGCAACCTACAGCGGGCTCAAAATACTGGAGAGGTACACCAGCTGTGTCTTCACAAGATCCTCCAAAGGCGATGGCATGGAAAGAGGTCCTACGGCAGTGACCTCTCCCAAACTCCCTTTCAATACACCACGTCTGGTAGTAGATCTTAGTTCAAAGCACTGCTGGCTTTGGGGTCAGATGTTTGTGGATTATAATCATACTTGGAATTTGAGCTCAGAATCAAGATCTGTCGCCCAGTCCAGTGCATGCTACATACTTTGGATGGGGCTGAGCCAGATGTTTCATGTGGCACCTAATCATAGAACCCCTACAGTGCAGAAGTAGGCCATTCAGCCCATCAAGTCTGCACCGACCCTCCGAAAGAGCGCCCTATCTCGGCCCACTCCCTACCAGTTAACCTGCACATCTTTGGACACGAAGGGATGATTTAGCATGGCCAATCCACCTAACCTGCACACCTTTGGGTTTTGCCTTCTTGGTTGTCGTCTTTAGCTGGGCACATTTTCCGACACAGCAGGAATCATTGCAGTCCAAAATAAATTGAGGAACTTTGCGAGGCTCCTTCAAATGCAAGTCCTGCCTGAGAGATACTTTTTTACTTTTCATATTACAGAATCCTTCTAGCAATCAGCTCAATTTCCCCCATATTTTATGAACATTTCTGGGCGTTGAAGACTTGGCTACTGCTCAGCCCATTCCTCAGCACGCCCTGTTGTGGCGGAGCTGAGAATAAAGGTAAAGATCTCCTCCTGTAGTTACCCCAACGATCGTGGTTGTGAGAGAATCCCTGTTTGGGGGGGAGGGGGACTTATCAAGGCTCCTTCGACAGGACATTCCCGACTCACAACCTCTACCACCTGCAAGAACAAGGGCAGCAGAGGCATGGGAACCCGACCGCCTGCAAGTTCCCCTCCAAGTTGCACACCACACCGACTTGGAACTGTAGCGCCGTTCCTTCGCCGTCACTGGGCGAAAATCCTAGAAACCCCTCCCCAACAGCGCCCTGTCGGTGTGCCGACAATGCAGGGACTCCAGCGGCAGGCTCACCATCATCTTATCATGGACAATTACGGGATGGGCAGTAATCCCGTAATTGGTCAGGATTGGTCAGACAAAGGCTGGTCTGACCAACAACAGAATTGACAAAGGAGCCAGGAGCTCGCTTCCAATAGTATCAAAAATAAGTTGTTACGCAGAGCATAATTCGAGCAAATTCAGTGAAGTCCCACAAATGAAACGAGCCAGGACATTTTCTTTGCAGAATAGCCTAAATTGTTGATATTAATGGAAAAGAGAAATGTTTCAATTGCTGCAATTAAGGGAAAGCTGCGGGTTGAATTGGAAATTAGCCGACGCTTCGGCAAGCAATCTCCTGAATGAACCATTGCCTCATTCGCAACGTGTCTGCAAATTGGCAGGCTGGACGATATCTTTACTCTGTGGGATAAAACAGTCCAGGCTAAGATGGGCCCCATCTTCACATACCCTTCTTTTTAAAAAAACCTCTCCAGGGATTTCAGAGAGGGACAAGAATTTGGGCGGGACCTTCTGGCCCCACTGAAGGCAATTGAGTACTTCTGAAGTGTGGTCACTGTTGTGACGGAGGAAATTCCAATTTGCGCACAGCATGATCCCATATAAACAGCACCAAAACACTGACCAGATAATCCGGTTTTAATGATGCTGGTTTGGACCACAAATACTATCTCGTGGAGAACTCCCTCCCCCATTCTTTGAAGTCGTACCGCCAGAATATCCACATCGACCTGACTCTCTCTTTAATGCCTCTCACCTGGCTTCTTCAAAGGGGTAGCCTGTGCTCACGATCACTTTGTGCCCTCGCAATATATTCCTGTGTGTATGTAATTTTTCTATCAGTACTAATCTTTTTAGTTTAGTTAACACCTGCAAATGTTGAATGGGTGACGAGTATCCATGCTTCATCAAAGTCAAGGTCTATCTTTAAGCATCTAAACTCCTTCAATCTTCCCTACGCATCGAAAAGCTTTTAAAACTCAAAGACGCACGTCACCAACTTCAACCGAGCATGAGGCTTGAAGCTTCATCTTGGCTGAGTGACAGACTCCCCACTCAGTCAATGAATAAGCGTCCCATCTTCAAGTGATACCCGACAGGGAAAGCGGTCGAAAAGGGAGGTTTTGTACACTTAACATCCACGCAACGTCAGAATTAAACACTGCAAAACTGCTGTGCAAAGCCAATTCGTTCTGAAGGGAATTGTGGAGAGTTGGTGCAACCATCCAAAGCACAGCAATGAATGTGCAGTTAATCCAGTTTTAATCGTTTCCCTTGAAGAACGGGGCCATAACATGAGAAGAGCCCATTTGCTCTTCAACATGGCTCCATCTGAAAGCAAACACCACCCAAACTAAACAACGGCAGCAAAGTCGCCACGGTCCCAGACAACCATAAGCTGCTTTCCCCTTTGAGGGGGAGAGCTGACTGCTGGTAATTTAACCTGAGGATCACCACACCTCGGGCGAGGGCAAGGTTGAGAAGGCTTCGTGAATTACCCCGGCCAGTACCGGAATTAAGGCCGTAAGACAACGGAGCAGAATTAGGTCTTCCGGCCCATCGGGTCTGCTCCGCCATTCAATCATTGCTGATATTTTTCTCATCCCCATTCTCCCGCCTTCTCCCCATAACCCTTGATCCTCTTCTAAATCAAGAACCTATCTATCTCTGCCTTAAAGACAATTACGGATTTGGCCTCCACAGCCTTCTGCGGCGAAGTGTTCCACAGATTGACCCGCGCGCTGCTGGCCTCACTCTGCACGACGAACCAGCTGTCTGGTCAACTGAGCTAAACCCGCCCCCCAACAGAAATTAATGACAGAGGCAGACAAGGTACCTTAGTTGCTAATCCTGATAATACTGCAGCCCTTCAGTACTGTCCGGGCAGGACAGGCTAAGTTCCAGTCCTGGTGTGGCTCTTTGAGCTTGCAAATTATGCTGACAATAATGTTGCCACCCAGGCCAAGCTGACCCTTGCATCAATTTTAACAATAAAATCCAAGTGCTGGTTCCCACTCAAATTATATGCAACAAGCATTCGCACTCCATATTAAATTGGTGCTGAGCAACATGCACTGTGTTGCAGCAATTAATCAATTTAGAGATTCAACTAATGAATATAAAACACTAACAGCTCAGTTGGCTCCTGTTTATTGAGGTTTTATGAATCCCTAAATTGAATTAACTTTCTTCAATCCATTGAGATACACCGAGCACCACCCCCCCTCCCCCCCCCCCCCCCCCCAACCCCCCACCTCCGCACCAAATTGTGGCATCTCTTCCATTTAATGGAAGCTCACTTGATAAAGTAAACAGAAATATTTCAGAACAATGGGCCAAAAGCAGTGCGTAACAATTACATTGCTTAGCATGGGTTTCAAAAGTTCCTCAGGTAGCATGGGCTGTACACCTTGCATGTGGACCTGTTGCAGTAAAGGTGCTTTCAGAGTGCCATTCATAGTGCATCATTTTTGAAATGTATTGATTTCTCGGTTGCATGGAGAAATGCAGCAGCCAACTGCGTTGTAATGGGATAGACATGCAGGCCATTTCCAAAACAATAAGAAATTAGAAAGCGTAGATGCACAAAGGGACCTGGGTGTCCTTGTCCATTATTCACTGAAGGCTAACATGCAGGCGCAGCCAGCTATCCAGAAGGCTAATGGGATGTTAGCCTTTATCGCAAGAGGATTTGAGGACAGGAGGAGTCGTCAGGTCTTGCTTCAATTGCTGGTTCGACTGCATGTGGAGTACTGGGTGCAGTTCTGGTCCCCTTTCCTACGTAAGGATATTACTGCCATAGAGGGAGTGCAATGAAGGTTCTCCAGACTCGTCCAGGGGGTGGAGGGACTGCCTTATCAATTGGGCAAATTGGCCTTGTATTCTTTGTAGTTTCTGAGGGAACCTCGTTGAAACCTACAAAATACTTAAAGGAATAGACAGGGGAGAAGCAGTTCAGATGTTTACCTTGGTTGTGGAGTCTATGCAATTCGTAAATAAAGCAGATGCCACTTCAGACCGAGATGAGGAAAAATTTATTTGCACAGAGGGTTGTGAATCTTTGGAATTCTCCATCCCAGAGGAAGCTCAGTTACTGAGTATATTTAAAGGTAGAGATTGATAAATTTCTGATAACATTAAGGATTACGGGGACAGTGTGTGCGAAAGGCACTGGAACATCCAATCAGCCATCATCGTATTGAATGGTGCAGCAGGCTCAATGGGCTGAATGGCCTACTCCTAGAACATAGAACAGTACAGCACAGAACAGGCCCTTCGGCCCTCAATGTTGTGCCGAGCCATGATCACCCTACTCAAACCCACGTATCCACCCTATACCCGTAACCCAACAACCCCCCCTTAACCTTACTTTTATTAGGACACTACGGGCAATTTAACATGGCCAATCCACCTAACCCGCACATCTTTGGACTGTGGGAGGAAACCGGAGCACCCGGAGGAAACCCTCGCACACAGGGGGAGGACGTGCAGACTCCACACAGACAGTGACCCAGCCGGGAATCGAACCTGGGACCCTGGAGCTGTGAAGCATTTATGCTAACCACCATGCTACCCTGCTGCCCCAATTGTGGAATTTAAAATCCCCATCCTGTTCCTATGTTCCTCAGCATCCCACATGCATCAATGAGGTGACCAACTGGTTCATCAGGTTTTGATCACATTCCCCTCCCGCTGCCTGGGGAAAGCGGGCAGCATAATCAAAGACCCCTCCCACCCAGCTTACTCACTCTTCCAACTTCTTCCATCGGGCAGGAGATACAAAAGTCTGAGAACACGCAACAACAGACTAAAAAACAGCTTCTTTCCCACTGTCACTAGACTCCTAAACGACCCTATTATGGGCTGACCTCATTAACACTACCCCTGTATGCTTCATCCGATGCAGTGCTTATGTAGTTACATTGTGTACCTTCTGGTACCTATTATGTATTTTCTTTTATTTCCTTTTCATTTCCTGTACTTAATGATCTGTTGAGCTGCTCACAGAAAAATACTTTTCACTGTACCTCAGTACACGTGACAATAATCCATCGAAGGGAGAACGTTTGCCGTGACACCCATCGAATCTTGAACATTTATGAAACTCAAGAGTGAATTGTTCCCAAGCTTTCTGTGTGGGCAGCCTTTCTTCAACAAAAACCAATCTGAGTCTTCAAGGACTTTTGCTTTATGGCGACATCACACCGCATCCTATGTATTTTTTCTTTCTGAAAAATGATTTTAAATTCCACCCCAAGGGCCAAACACTTTGTGACAGATGGGATGTGAAGATTGATTCCTTCCCAGGAGCACTGTGGGTGCTACGCCACACAGACTGCAGGGGTTGAAGAAGACAGCTCACCACCCAGCTTCACATGGGCAATTAGGGACGGGAAACAAATGCTGTTCTTGTCAGTGACTCCTACACCCAGTCAGTGGCAAGAAAAATTGAATTCCTCCTGGCAGTGTTGAGTTTAACAGTCTGCGATCAAAAGTTCAGCTCGGGAAACTACCAGGTTCTTAAGTTGGACACTTGAGCCCCGGCAAATCTTTGAGCAAGCGCCGATCCTGTTTGCAAAACACCTAGAGTTTCACCGCACCAGACATCACGCAGACTTTTACATCCACTGTGCCTGACAGGTATGGACCCTACTCAACAATCCAGCCTGTCCAACACAATACACCTTGTGCAACACAGGACCTACCACACGCCAGCCCACAGGAAAAACAAAGCGGCACCCACTACCCGTGTAGGAGCTGATCAATCATTCCTGTCTGCTGCTGCCCAATTGCCCCAAACCCAAATTGGTTGCTGTGTTTGCAGGCACAAAAGTCAGTGAAAAAATTCATTCCACATCAAGTGCTTTGTATTGTTCTGGAGCCACATGATAAGTCATGACATACAGGCAAATCAATTTTCTTTCTCTTTGTTTGGATGTTACATAATTTAACATTATGTTCAAGTCCCAATAATAACCTCATGCCATGTTAAAAAAAAAGAATTGAAGTAAAAATTCTGTGAAGGACGTCTCTTGAGAGAACCCCTGTGCTATAGATGCCTTAACTCAATGGGTCACACACTGAAGCAAACCTTCTGAATTTTTAATGGTTACTTTGACGCTTGCTCAGGCTAATATTTAACTTCATTGAAGGTTAATGTTAAGTGGGGATTTTAAAACATTTTCCCGATAGTTCACTGCACAATGGAATACAGAAACCTCAGCAGGCCTTACCGTTGCAACAGCCAATTCTGGCAGTGTTTCTACCAGAGGAAAGCTCTTTCCGTGGCAGCCCTCCGTTGTCCGTGATGGACCCAATGTACGACAGGTACTGTGCTTCCCTCACATGACACTCAAGACATTTGGCATTTTGATTGGTACTGGGGGGAGGAGTGAAGGTTTAGTAGGTCTCCATCTTTCAGAGGAGGAGGTCTGATGGGCTGAATGCACCCATTGAATTGTCATAGAATTTTACAGTGCAGAAGGAGGCCATTCGGCCCATTGAGTCCGCACCGGCTCTTGGAAAGAGCACCCTACCCAAGGTCAACACCTCCACCCTATACCCATAACCCAGTAACCCCACCCAACACTAAGGGCAATTTTGGACACTAAGGCCAATTTATCATGGCCAATCCACCTAACCTGCACATCTTTGGACTGTGGGAGGAAACCGGAGCACCCGGAGGAAACCCACGCACACACGGGGAGAATGTGCAGACTCCGCACAGAGAGTGACCCAAGCCAGAATCGAACCTGGGACCCTGGAGCTGTGAAGCACTTGTGTTATCCACAATGCTACCGTGCTGCCCTTTCTCTGCCACATCAGGGTCTGTGGACTGGCAAATCCCCGGGGGAAATATGGCAAGAATTTCCTAACTTTTCGCTAACATTCGCCACTTTCCCTGATGGTTAGCATTCCCAGTCGTGTGAGACATCATGATTCAATGGATAGAAGGGCCTCTTGATTTTCATTTGGGAAAAGGCTTCCACTTTTGTATTGAAAAGGAAGTCATGAGACTCTGTTTGCATTTGTGTTGAGCTTCCTGCAGAGCATAATTCCCCAAGGTGCTTTCAGACAAAAGGTTAGAATGAGCCACATTTTTTACAATATTGACGCGGATGGCCAAAAGCACATTCAAAGAGCTATGTTTGAGGAGCAATTTAAACGAGGAAGGAGAGAGTGGCGGGGGGGAAGACAGCGATGCCGAGTATTTCATAGAAGCAATTTCACAAGTGGTGGGAGCGCAGAGGTCCCGGGGTTGTGAAGGTTACAGAGATCGGGAGTGATCGAGACCATAAGTAACTTTTAATGTTACTTAAAGAGAACCTTTACTCCCAAGGGAGAAGCTAACATTCTCAAAGAGAGCTAAGTTTGGAGATTGCTAATGCCATTGTGGACCCATCTCTCTGGTGCACATCTCCAGTGAGCACAGCGACGAGCAGAATTTGCCCATCCAAGCCATCTTTGATTTGATTAGATTAAACGTGATTCAATTCCATTAGCCTAGCAGTAATTTATTATGTCGACACTGCAACGCATTTGTGTCTCAGTCCTAAGACATAATACAGAATTTTGCAAAGATCTTCGGTGACCCAGGCACACTTGCTTGACAGAGATGCTCTTTGAGACAGTTTGTGAAGTAAAGATCTGGATCCAGTCAGAACCATGCAGAAACCCTGGCTGTATTTCTTCATAAGCTGCTTCTCAGCTTGTTTCAGATCATCTTGCAGACACACCATTCTGAACTGCTTGGAAGAAAGAACTGCTAATCTGTCCACAGACATATCTTTAACTGAACTGCAGTGGGAGCAGATGTTGACCTCGGCTCACATCCCAATCTAAAACTGATCTAGACCGCCCTTCTGCAAAATGCCTGGTACCTTAGCTTCACCCATTAATTATATCACCTGCAAGCTGAAATCTAATTAACTCCACAGGCAAAGTCCCTTAATCCAAACAAAACTCCATTCGCCCAGGTTTTTCACGATGCCTCAATTGAACCTCTGGCTCCCAAAACCTTTCAAACGAGGATTCTTTAAAAACACTACTGCAACAGTCATACACACACAAACCAGGCTCTTAACCCTTACTTCGCCAAATACATACAGCACAATATATCTGAAATACCGACATTCATCACACTATCCACAATGACCTTCACAAAATATTTGTTGGTGACTGATTTTTCTGAAAGCTTGGGCACATATCAATATTAATATTTTTAATAACCTGTTTGTTGTCCTTTTATTTTGAGAAAATTATATTAAATTGTTACAGGCATTATTGAAAGGTCTGCTGATATATGCACAGCATTTTTTTTTAAAGAGGCAGCGTTGACCCAAATCCATGTCACTGCTGCTAAACCATCTTCCTGATGGTGCTGTGACTGTGCAAATATTTAGTATTCCCGATAAAAGAGACATGGAACGGGATTCTCCGCCCCGCCGGCAGCACATCCACGTCGGCGCCTTTCCCGACGTCTTGGGGTGCCCAACAATGGGAAACCCCATTGGCCGACTGTGGGAACGGAGAATCCCACTGCCGGCGGGGACGCGCCGCACTGGAAAATGGGGCTGGCGGGGTGGAGAATCCCACCTCTCATTCCTAAGCTTTCCGTCTTTCGCTCCTCAAGACAAAAATCGCAGAATGACAAATTTCAAAGGATACAAAAAAAATTACACTGCATGAGAAAAGGATGTTTTATTGATGGGCAAGTGGACTCTGGATGAGGCATTGCAATGGGTAATGCACCAGGGAACAGTTAACCCTCAGCATTTGCTGAGTTGAAAAAAAAAGCATGCTGCCTGGTCATGTTATTTTTGTTTGCACAGCACCGGATCCTGCATCTGCATATATGCAGTTTCCACCAAGCCGCATTTTCATAAGAACATAAGAACATAAGAACATAAGAACTAGGAGCAGGAGTAGGCCATCTGGCCCCTCGAGCCTGCTCCACCATTCAATTAGATCATGGCTGATCTTTTGTGGACTCAGCTCCACTTTCCGGCCCGAACACCATAACCCTTAATCCCTTTATTCTTCAAAAAACTATCTATCTTTACCTTAAAAACATGTAATGAAGGAGCCTCAACTGCTTCACTGGGCAAGGAATTCCATAGATTCACAACCCTTTGGGTGAAGAAGTTCCTCCTAAACTCAGTTCTAAATCTACTTCCCCTTATTTTGAGGCTATGTTTTGTATTCACTATAAATAAAGGTTATCCAAACTCAAAAAAGCATTAGTGGAGCGCAGGGATGTTGGAAGGGCGGATGATTTGGACGTGTAGGTTCCCCCAGCAGCATTCGTTTTCCTCCAGTCACTCGATTGTGACTACGAAACATTTTACACTTCAGCAACATTCTTCAATGAGCAAAAAAAAAATTTCGGGACTCGATCAAATATGAAAGACTTACAGAGAGCGAGAAGCCAAAAGTAAGCCTGGGTGGGTGGGTGGGTGTATTGACCTGGCCTTCAGAGCCGAGAGACAAAGTTGCAAGGAAACTAACTTGAACAGCGAGTGTCGAGTTAGAGGACATAGGTTCAAGCTTAACAAGGCTCAAGGGATGTTCGCAGACAAGTTGAACAGATTGCCAGTAAAAGCCATTGATGTTATTTTTATGAACTTCTTCCAAGATTATCTGGCTGCATAAATGGTTGATAATGGAACTCAAGGTTTTATAGGGAGAGGTGGAGATTGAGATGATTAAATCTCAGGGAGCACAATGATTCCTGTGAAGCCCGTCTCGCATGAGATGGGAATCACTTGGTGGGGGCAGGTTGAATAATGGGGGTGAGGTTGGATGACTCCTTTTGGTCTTTTCTTTTATTATGTTAGGGAGGTGAGGAACACTTGTTCGGAATTTTGCCTCTGGACGTTAATTGGCTGGGTCAATGACAGCAGAGATTACTTGTTGAAGACTGAATTGTGAGAATTGCCTGGCTTTTCCACACTGATTCTCCTGTTGGACCGTCTTCGCTAGTTGGCACATTACGGAATCTAGGCTTACATTGTACTTGCTAGTCTGACCACCTAACTGGTTGAAATGTGCCACCTTTTCTTTTTTTTTAAAATCTGGCTTCTGGTGACGTCCTGCTGTCTGATGCACAAAGGAAACTGAGAAAGAATTGTTCAATTATTCTGTCAGCACAGAATACATCAAAGCCTAATGATTTAACAGGAGTTTCCTACTCATTTCCAGTGAAGCCCTGACCTTTCCATGTGGTCACATATACAAGCTTCCAACAGAATAACATATCGGGAGCCATCATGGGCTGGATTCCCCACACCCCGACGCCAAAATCGCCGCCGGGGAGTATGCGTGCGGCATCTGACCCGGAAGTGCGGGGGCCCATATCTGCAGCAAAAGCTGCTAGATCTATGTCGGGTCCCTACTAGCCCCCTACAGGGCGAGGAATTTGTGACCCTTTCACGCCAGTTTTTCTGGCGTGAAACTCCACAGTTTTATGCCGGCATGGGGACATAGGGCGCGATTCTCCGCCCTCCACGACGGGTCGGAGAATAGCAGGGGGGCCTTCCCGACATTTTTCCCGACCTCCCGCTATTCTCCCCCCCCCCCCCCCCCCCACGGCCGCCCCACGACATGAATCGCTGCTCGCCGTTTTTTACGGCGAGCAGCGATTATCCCCTATCCGATGGGCCGAGTTCCCAGGCCTTTACAGCCGTTTTCACGAACTCCAACACACCTGCTCTCACCGTTCGTGAAAACGGCCGCAAAGTGCCGTTCTGGAGAACCATGGCACCGATTGGCACGGCCGCACCACGGCCATGCCAAGGGTGGCATGGGCCCGCGATCAGTGGGCACCGATCGCGGGCAGCGGGTCCGAACCCCACGCACTCTTTGTTCCTCCGCCGCCCCGCAGGATCAGTCCGCGGGGCGGCTGAGGAGCCTGACGGCCCGCGCATGCGTGGGTTTTACGCATATGCGTGATGACGTCATCCGCGCATGCGCGGGTTGGAGCGTCCAATCCGCGCATGCGCGGCTGACGTCATCGTGCGCGTCAGCCGCCGTTACCCTTGGCGCGCGGGCTTAGTGGCGTTCGCTAAGCCTGTGATGCCGTGGTTCACGGGGCCCCGCTGCTAGCCCCGACCGGGGAGCAGAATCGGGTCCCGGGAGGGGGCGCGGAGGCTGCCGTGAAACACGGCCAGTTTTACGGCAGCCTTTACGACTCTCCGCATTTGCGGAGAATCGCGCCCATAATCCCAGTAACGGAGAATCCAGCCCCATCTATGAGCAATTGTAAGCATGCCCGACAGGGACCTGCCGGCCGAATTTTCCCCACCTGAGCTTCAGGAACACTCCGGTCAACAACAGTGACGCCCAAGAGTTGAAAATGACCCATCATCTTCTTGGTTCTCACAGCTCAATTACTCAACAACAGCACGCACAAAAAAAAGCAAAATTTGAAACGTAGACACACAAGGAGGTGTGAGGGCAGGCGAGCAACAGTTTGGTCAAAGAGCTTTTGATCATGGCGGAAAGAGCAGCAGGGAGGTTTCAGGAGAAAATTCCGGAGGTTGCGGACAAGCAGGTGAGGACGGGGCTTGCAAACGGTGGAGCGATGAGAATCAGAGCTGTCCCAAAGGCCAGATGAGGGAATGCAGACATCTCAGAGCACTGCGGAATGTGGGGAGGATTCCAGAGACTGGTAATGGATTGAAAACAAGCATGCTAATTTTAAAATTGAGGCAATACTCGACTGTGAAGCAATGTAGGTCAGCAAACCCAGGGGTAATTGGTAACAGGTTTTTATCGAATCATACCATAGAATCTACAGAGACAGGCCCTTCGGCCAAACTGGTCCATGCCAGCCAAATAGACCATCTAAGCATAGAATCACAGAATCTACAGTTTTGTTGCTGGAAAGGAAATGGGTGGACCAGGTTTTGAATGACGTCAGGTTTGTGGAGGTAGGCTGGCCGGGGACATGTTGGGACAACTTTAACCTGCCAAATTATCGCCACAAGACACTAACTAAGAGCAGCACATCCAGTTGCAAGCCTGAATCCCTGTGTCAGGGGTAAGATCTTGTTCCATTCCCCCCATTAGTGGCCCGGCTTCCAAATGCTTTGCCGTGTGGATTCTTAAATCGCTCATCTTCAAAAGGAACATTTAAACAAAGGTCCCTCCGACTTGATTTCAGAAACGTGTTTTCTTTGGGGATTCACTGCTCTGCCTCCTCCCCTTCGAAAAGTAAAGTTCGGGAAACAGCAAGGAGAACGGGAAGTGGGTCATGAAGTTCAAAGACGTTTGGCAGACAAGGTTTGTTGGCTGACAGATTGCCTTCATTTCAACAGGGAGCATGGATAGGGAGCACGTAATCTTGATGAATGAGATACGTGCAGCAAGAAATGGAACAGTAACAGAGTATTATGAGGAAACTATTGAAATAATCTGAAGGGTTTTTTTTACAACAGCACACATGTTGAATAAATCGAAGACAGCTTTTACATTTTACTAACCCAGTCACAGACCGTCGAGCATTTGAAAGCGCAGATTGGTTCTTTTTCCCCCCCCCTGCAAGCATCTTACGGAAGGAAGGCTGAACAGAATGAAGTTCAAGGCTGTGAGTAAGATCACTTTTAACTGGATAATGAAATCAGAAAATTTTTCTTGATTTGCAGTGAGTGCTAAAATTAACACAGGAACACCAGATTTAATGACACTGCACTCATTCCGAGTAGGTTGGTGTAAGATGTCCAATTGTCATATCAGACACGACAAAATTAGTTCCTTGTGCCGAATCCTGGAATGGAACTCTTGCCAACCATCACAAACTCAGTGATTCAATGACAAGCGTCTTTGAACCTCGAGACATATGTATGAAATTATGAAGGACATCGACAGAGTGGACAGGAAGAAACTTTTCCTCTTGGTGGAGGGATCAATGACCAGGGGGCATCATGGATTTAAGGTAAGGGGCAGGAGGTTTAGAGGGGACGGAGGGGAAGCCTTTTCACCCAGAGGGAGGCGGAAGCCTGGAACTCGCTGCCTGAAAGGGTGGTGGAGGCAGAGACCCTCATAACATTTGAGAATTATTCAGATGTGCACTTGCGATGCCAAGGCTCTGAGCCCCAAGTGCTGGAAAATGGGATAAGAACACTTAAGTGGTTGTTTCTGACCGGCGGCGTAGACTTGATGGGCCGAAGGGCCTTTTCTGTGCTGTGGACCTCCAATGACTCTATGACCCGCTTCTCATTCAAGAGTGCCCTTGACGAGGTCAAGTTGACCATCCATTTAAATGCAACGCCAATGAAAACCAGCGCATGAGAAACGTAACCATTCACTTCTCATGGTGTCAGCTACAACGGTTCTATTGCTTGCTGGGCCAGACAGTTTCTTTGTGCGAGTGTGCAGTTGCTGTACATCCCTCAGAGCCTCACAATATTTGAAAGAGTGCCGAAGTGCTTTGGAGATCTACCAGTTAGCTCTTGGCACCTAGCTGATGGGGTAAAAGGCTCCTTTTCTCAATTGAACACTATGAGGCGTGATTAGTCAATACTAACCAAGTTTTGAGTGAACATAGAATCATAGAATTTACAGTGCAGAAGGAGGCCATTCAGCCCATCAAGTCTGCACCGACTCTTGGAACGAGTACCCCACTTAAGCCCACACCTCCACCCCATCCCTGTAACCCCACCTCACCTTTTTGGACACTAAGGGCAATTTGGCTTGGCCAATCCACCTGACCTGCACGCCTTTGGTCTGTAGGAGGAAACCAGAGCACCCGGAGGAAACCCACGCAGACACGGGGAGAACGTGCAGACTCCGCACAGACAGTGACCCAAGCCGGGAATCGAACCTGGGACCCTGGAGCTGTGAAGCAACTAGCCACTGTGCTACCCCGTGCACATGTGCGCAGAGCTCGACAATGGCATCACATTTGCACCTTTTGAGTGGTAAAACGGGTTATTTCCGGAGAACCCGGGTCCACTGCAGGGGCAGATTCGAGGAGCTTTTCACTCTTCAGTTCATTATGCAGCACTGACGTGCTTCACCACTTGCTGAAAATGGAAATCGTCCCATTTTCCCCTCATCGAAAAATATGGAAATGGAATAATGAGATGTATGGTTTCAAGTTGCACAATGCCAAGCCTATTAGAAATTTAGCAGAGCACTGCATAATGTGATGGGTGTCTGCCTGGAATCTGTCCTATTTCATCTTCTAATAACCTCTGCAATATCTATCTCTTTGAGGCATTTATAATGTGCCAGCATCCTCGCGTTCAGAAGTAGCTTTGATAAATGTACACCGATGCAGTCTTTCCATTGCAGACAGATTCTCAGTGTTGAGGTTGTGTGGACAAAGATCAGGTAAAATGCACACAAGGGAGAAAACATCAAGACAAAATAGTTTGATTGTTTAAGCTGACGGACATGTAACAAGCGAGGAGGACTGGACGAGCAAATGGCAGCAGATATCAAGCCCACCTGGGCGATGGATATAATTAATATTGATCACTGCACTATCAACTACCTGCTGTCCGGTAGTAGCTGACAAGACATTATCTATAATGGCCATTCCTCCAGTGGAGCAAGATTCTCGCCCACTGTGAGTGAAAGGTTGATAATTGAAGCAGGAAACCTGACTTCATGCCTCTGAACTCTACTTTGATTGGCAGTTTTGATTAATTGTGAAGGAATCTTTTTTTTTAATGAACTTCTTGTCCTCACTTCAATCAAAGGCGGAGAGAAAGAGATAAAACTGGGATTATGAGACACGCTCGCCCATTTCTCTTGATCTAACATTTTATGGACTGGGCTCGCATTCAGAATTCCGTACATTGCCTTCCCTAAATAAATAGACGGAAAAAGATTACCGACACATCATCTTGCTTTGACCAAGATAGTGTCAGTGAACTCGATTGTCATTTAAATAAGCTTTATCTTTGAGTTTTGTTTCGCAATTGAATCCCGGGTTCATATTGATTTTATTTCAGGCTCACAGGATTGTTACGGTGCTGAAAGAGGCCACTCGGCCCATCCTATCTGCGCCCGCTCCCCTTATGAGTGTCATGACTCAGTGCCATTCCCCCGCCTTTGCCCCGTCCCCTTACACATCGGCCCTGTTCGATTATTCACCTCACGCCCCCTTGAACACCTCGCTTGAACCTGCCCTTCCGCCACACTTCCAGGCAGTGCATTCCAGAGCCAAGCCACCCCGCGGCGTGCAAAGGTTCTTTCTCGAGTCACGTTTCGCTTCTCCTGCAAGTCACTTTGAACCTGTGCCCTCTCACTCTCAATCCTTTCTCCCCGTCTAATCTGTCGGGCACTCCCCCCTCATGATTTTGAACACGTCCATCAACTCTCCCCACAGCCTTCTTTTCTCCCAGGAGAACAGTCCCAACCTCTCCAATTACATAGAACATAGAACAGTACAGCACAGAACAGGCCCTTCGGCCCTCGATGTTGTACCGAGCAATGATCACCCTACTCAAACCCACGTATCCACCATATACCAGTAACCCAACAACCCCTCCCTTAACCTTACTTTTTAAGGACACTACGGGCAATTTAGCATGGCCAATCCACCTAACCCGCACATCTTTGGACTGTGGGAGGAAACCGGAGACCCGGAGGAAACCCACGCAGACACGGGGAGGACGTGCAGACTCCGCACAGACAGTGACCCAGCCGGGAATCGAACCTGGGACCCTGGAGCTGTGAAGCATTTATGATAAACACCATGCTACTGTGCTGCCCTGTTATATCCTCTTCAGTCAAGTTTCTCATCTGGCTAATTTGAAATTAAAAATGAAAATGAAAATCGCTTATTGTCACAAGTAGCCTTCAAATGAAGTTGCTGTGAAAAGCCCCTAGTCGCCACATTCCGGCGCCTGTTCGGGGAGGCTGATACGGGTATTGAACCGTGCTGCTGGCCTGCCTTGGTCTGCTTTAAAAGCTAGTGATTTAGTCCTGTGCTAAACCAGCCCCTGGTTAGCACAATTGATTAGCACAATTGCTTCACAGCTCCAGGGTCCCAGGTTCAATTCCCAGCTTGGGTCACTGTCTTATGTGGAATCTGCATGTTCTCCCCGTGTGTGCATGGGTTTCCTCTGGGTGCTCCGGTTTCCTCCCACAGTCCAAAGACGTGCGGGTTAGGTGGATTGGCCATGCTAAATTGTCTTTAGTGTCCAAAACTGCCCTTAGTGTTGGGTAATGGGGATAGGGTGGAGATGTGGGCTTGGGTAGGGTGCTCTTTCCAAGAGCCAGTGCAGACATGATGGGCCGAATGGCACTGTAGATTCTATGATTCATCTCTTGTACCATCCTTTTGAACCTCTTATGCACCCACTCCAGCGCATTCATATCCTCCCCGAAAGCATGGCACTCAGAACTGCATACAACACCAGCTAAGATCATGTCGACAATGACGACGTTTTGTTTTTCGTTCATGGGAGGTGGGCATCACTGGCCTGCCCTTCCCTAATTGCCCTTGAACTGAGTGGCTTGCTCGGCCATTCGGTGGTCAGCCACATCGCCCTGGGTGTGGAGTCGCGTGACGGCCAGACCAAGTAACGGTGGCAAATTTCCTTCCCTGAAGGACATCAGTGAACCAGATGGGCTTTTAACGACAATCGGCAGTGGTTTCATGGTCATCGTTAGACTTTTAATTACGAGATCTTCATTTAATTCACATTTCACCATCTGCCGTGGTGGCATACGAATGCGGGTTCCAGTTGCATTACCCTGGGTCTCTAGATTACTCGTCCAGTGATGGCCACTGTGCCAACACTTCCCTCGGCAGGATATTAATCCACGCTATTGGTGTGCTTCTTCTAAGGTGTAGACTGCTTCTCAGTCAAATCAATCTTAGACATCTCTGCAGGACATGTACTGTGAGAGATGGTGAAATAAAAAAAGAAACAAGAAGGTCTGCAGTTAAAAAAGGTTCTTGATGACCATCAGATGCACCTTACAGCCAAAGAAATAATTATGAAATGCAGTTACTGTTGCAATGTAGGAAGTGCAGAGGCCAAATTGTGCACAGCAAGCTCCCACAAACCGCAACATGGGAATGTCCAGATGACCAGCTCCTGTGAGGGTGAGTGACGCATTGGGCAGGACAAGGAGGGTATCACCCCTGCTCTTCTGCAAAATACAGCCACAGGATCTTTCACACCCAACCGGAAAGGCAAATTGGTTTAATCCCTCACCTGAAAGACGCATCTCGGGAGGTGCAGGGCCGCAATGTCAGCCTTCATTTTTCTGCCCGAGAGCTGGATTGGGACTGGAACCCAGAACCTTGTGACGCTGGGGCGGGAGTGCTACCAACCGAGGAACATCCAGATGGAGGGAACATAGAACATAGAACAGTACAGCACAGAACAGGCCCTTCGGCCCTCGATGTTGTGCCGAGCAATGATCACCCTACAAGCCAACATATCCATCCTATACCCGTAACCCAACAACCCCCCCATTAACCTTATTTTTTAGGACACTAAGGGCAATTTAGCGTGGCCAATCCACCTAACCCACACATCTTTGGACTGTGGGAGGAAACCGGAGCACCCGGAGGAAACCCACGCACACATGGGGAGGACGTGCAGACTCCGCACAGACAGTGACCCAGACGGGAATCGAACCTGGGACCCTAGAGCTGTGAAGCATTTATGCTAACCACCATGCTACCGTGCTGAACCTTTTTTATTCTGGCACAAAATAATTTTTGAAAAAAGTTAACCTGGTGGCAATGTTCTGGTCACTGTATGCATGAGGTCATGTTTTATTTGATAGAATTGGACTCAGGTGTTGAGTGTGTTTTGAAACCAGGCTGATTTCTAACAGTAACTCGTATGCAGAATTTCCCTTCCCCACAAGACTTCCTGTGAGGTTATTCATGGTGGCTCCACCTTCTCAACCTTGGCCCTCACCTGAGGTGTGGTGACAGGGAGGAAATGGATAAGGACTCTGCAACCAACTCTGTGACCAGTCAGGTAAGCAGTCCAAGGCAGTACCGAGAGAGTGCTGCACTGTCGGAGGCGCAGCCTTTCGAATGAGATGCAGTCGGCCCGCTGGGGTGGACATGAAAGTTCCCAGTTTAGCATTTAGAAAAGGAGCAGAAGCCAGTGTCTTGACTGTTATTCATTCTTCAACCAATATCAACTGGCCATCATCGCGTTGGCATTTGAAGGAGCTTGCTGTGTGCATATTGGCTGGTGTTTTTCCCACTTCAATGGTCCCTCAGTCGCTGCAAAAAGCTCTAGGATCTCCTCACGTCATGAAAGTCACGATGTAGGTGTGTCCTTCTTTCTTTCTGTTCCACAACCTATTTTATTTCATCTTTGACCGAAAGGTCAGGGTTCATTATGCATGTCTAACAGAGCAGAGGAATAGTTGGGGCACTGTCGGTCATCGTGAATAAAACAAAGACTTGCGTTGGCCATTGCATTTTCCGCACTGCATTTGAATGAAAATGTGCCCATTGGGCATATGATGCTGAAACCCAGCCGATGGTGCAGGCAAGTGCATCAGTGCCATTGCCAACCCTGATCAATGAGGTGGGAGGGTTAACGTCGGGAAGGGCTGTAAAACCACCGGCCAAATCCAAACAATGATGGATGATGTGGAGGAGCGCTCAACCCACGTTGTGGCAAACCCCATGTAACATGGGGAAAGCAAGAGAGCAACAGGATGGGTGGAATGAGGAAGGAAGGGAGGACTGGACCTAAGGTGGCGCCAAAATACAAATAATTCTCTTTGGCCCACTTTCTGCCCCAGAATGTGGAACACCCGACCCACCCTCTGTGCTCCATGTGAGCGTAAAAAGACTCAACAAGTTGGGAACAGCAAAACAGAATTACTCCACATCCAGTGTGTTAATGTGTCATGTTATGGTACAACATTAATATGAGCAGTTTTAACATCCCAGCTGTTGGTTTTGTATTTATTAACAGCAATTAAGAAAATAACATGCTCACAAATAATCATAAAATGTTAAATCTGCTCACAAGAGTCTCCTGGTTCTCTTAAATGCAGAGGAATAATTCCAACATCGATGTTGCTCCCAGCTGGGTTGCTGCTGCCATTGATCAGCCTGACTTGGCTCAAAAAGCAGCAAAGTCAGCCAATGTTCCCACTCTGGACCACTCCCAGTGACCTCTTCTGGGAAATGAAGGGGTGCGGACAGGATCAGGCATGATTTTCAGCCCTCCCCTTTTTGAACAGCCGCCGAAAACTCTTTGTCCAGACTTACGCACAAGGAAGTGTGACATGGGGGTGATTGAGGAAGCGTGCGCGGGCAGTTGATGCCCCCGGAACTGCCCGGAGCATGAAAGCCAAGTATCACTGACGCCAGAAATGTAAAACATAAACAGGAAATGTTGGACACGCAAAGCAGGTCGGGCAGGACCTGCGGAGAGAGGATTAGCATTCCAGGCCAGTGACCTTTCATCAGTCACCCATCCAAAATATGAACTCTGTTTCGCACTCTACTGACAGTGCCTGACATGGGGGAGCATTTCCCCCAGTCAGGAACCATGCTTCTGGAAAAGGAGAATGAGAAATGAAGTGGGGTGATTGTGAGTTTGAAAGTATCCCCTGTCTTGGGGATGTGCGGCCTTAGTGATGCCCAAGTTCATTGGGACTGAAGCCATCACTGGCTGGGCCGGAATTTTTTCCCGATAATATTTCCCATCCACCAGTTAGGGAAGTAACAACTGCCACGTTTACTTACATATCACTCTAATGCAGAGACTTGCAGCCTCAGCTTCCAGGTCTGAATTGATAGACAAACCCGTGCTTGCTGCGTTGATCCCCCACCCTAGTCCCTGATTGGTTACCCGAGTCACACAAGTCTCTTGACGGATCACCCTTAAAGGGGACCGACACCACATTGCCCATTCCGAATTGCCCTTGAGAAGGTGGGGGTCCGTCTTCTTGAACTGCGGTGCGGGGGCGCACCAACAGGGCAGTTAGTAGGGATGGAGTTCCAGGATTCTGACCCAGCGGCAGTGAAGGAACGATTAGCCAGTGGCCATTTTGGGGTTTTCCACCAAGAGGCTAACGGGTTAACACTGCATCAAGTACTGGAACATAACCTGAAGCCTGTGGTGAATGTAACTCCGTAATTCACACTATTGTATATACATGAGATCATGCATTTGTAGACGCAGTTGCGTTGCCCGACCACTAGGGGGAGTAGCGCTGGGAATGCTTAGGAGTTTGTACAGGGCTCCACCCTTGGCTCCGCCCATGACTCCTCCCCCTGGACTGCTGTATAAATACCAATGCTCAGAGCCAGTCGTTCAGTTCATCGAGAGTTCAACGCGGAACAGGCTGGCTCTGTTATAAGTAGATTAAAACCACTGTTCATATCTTGAAGCACGGATCTAGTGAATTGATGGTTCCATCAATTTAATCTACTTAAGAAACAGTCAGGATCAATCATGGAATCAGCCGTCAAGCCTGAGCGACTGGAACTCGACCCACAGGATGCAGAGGCAAAAGACATTTTTTCTCATTGGCTGCGGTGTTTTAAAGCCTACCTGACGGAAGCAAGCACAGCCGAAACAACAGAGGAGCAGAAACAGCCTACTGCACGTGAGGGTGAGCCACAGAATCTCTACTCAACTAAACTGCCCCGGTTCGTATACTGAAGTCCTAGCGCTACTCGACAAAATTTATGTGGGCAGCATGGTGGCCTAGTGGTTAGCACAACCGCCTCACGGCGCTGAGGTCCCAGGTTCGATCCCGGCTCTGGGTCACTGTCTGTGTGGAGTTTGCACATTCTCCCCGTGTCTGCGTGGGTTTCGCCCCCACAACCCAAAAATGTGCAGAGTAGGTGGATTGGCCACGCTAAATTGCCCCTTAATTAGAAAAAATAATTGGCTAATCTAAATTTATAAAAAAAGAAAAAAAAATTAAAAAAATTTATGTAAGGCCTGCAAATGGGGTCTACGCGCGACACGTGTTTACTACTCGCTGCCAGTGGCCCACGGAATCGCTCGCAGAATTCCTGAGAGATCTTAAAACTTTATCTAGTGACTGTAATTACCAGGCGGTTACCGCGGCAGAACATAGAGAACTTGCTGTACACGATGCCTTTGTTGCGGGCCTTAGGTCAAATTACGTGCGCCAACGACTGCTGGAAAAGGGGGCCCTAAATCTTGAAGCGACTGTTGAACTTGCTACCACTATGGAGGTCTCCTTCCGCAGCCTCACCTCGTACCCCGCGACCCCGTCATGGGCCCCCGACCAGCGACTCCCCCTGGCCTGTGCCACGCGGCCGCCCAGCCACAATGCTGCCCCAGCCAGCCACAATGCTGCCCCAGCCTGCCACTTTTGCGGCCAGGATCAGCACTCGCGGCAGCACTGCCCGGCCCGCAACGTGACCTGCAGCAGCTGCGGGCGAAAAGGACACTATGCCAGAGTGTGTCGGGCGAAGAAAGCCCCAGCCTCTAACCCTCCCACGGCTCAAAGCACTCGTTCCCTGAATTCACAGGCCCGCAGGCCCCAAAATGCTGCAGCCTGTATGCCGACTCCGACCCCACCCGACATGTGCAACTCATGGGGGTGGCCATCTTGGCAATCCTCCTCCATGCGGCCGGCCATGAGCGACTCATGGGGGCGGCCATCTTGGCACTCCTCCTCCATGCGGCCGGCCATGTGCGACTCATGGGGGCGGCCATCTTGGCACTCCTCCTCCATGCGGCCGGCCATGTGCGACTCATGGGGGCGGCCATCTTGGGATCCATCCCCTTCAAACTCTGAAACTCACCTCGACGACTACGAACTCAGAGGGCAGTCATCACGGGGCCACTCCAGGACAGCTGATCGAGCCGTTGACGACTCGCAACTCAGCGCAGTCACTCTGGACCAATCGCGCCCGAAGCATCTGCAAAACTCGATGGCGATGGTCCAAATTAATGGGTACAGCACGCCGTGTCTTTTCGACTCCGGGAGCACTGAGAGCTTCATACACCCAGATCTGGTAAGACGCTGTTCGCTCCCCGTTTTCCACACGCGGCAAACCATCTCCCTCGCTTCGGGCTCCCACTCTGTCCTGATCAAGGGGTGCACCGCCGCGACGCTCACAATCCAAGGCGCTAGCTATGCCAAATTCCAGCTCTACGTCCTGCCCGAACTCTGCGCCCCACTCTTATTAGACCTTGATTTCCAGTGTAATCTCGAGAGTCTCACCCTCAGTTTTGGCGGACCCCTACCCCCACTCACTATCTGCAGCCTAGCCACGTTGCGAATCTCCCCCCTCCTCTCTTTGGCAACCTCACCCCGGACTGTAAACCCGTAGCCACTCGCAGCAGGCGGTACAGCCTGCAGGATAGGGTGTTCATCAGATCGGAGGTCCAAAGGCTCCTCAGTGAGGGGATCATAGAGGCCAGCAACAGCCCCTGGAAAGCTCAGGTGGTGGTCATCAAGACTGGGGAAATATTCCGCATGGTCGTAGACTATAGTCAGACCATTAATAGGTTTACGCTCCTCGACGCGTACCCCCTCCCCAGGATTGCAGACATGGTTAACCAGATCGCCCAGAATCGATTTTTTTCCACGGTGGATCTGAAGTCTGCATACCACCAGCTCCCAATCCGCCCGGAGGACCGCCACTACACGGCATTCGAGGCCGATGGCCGCCTCTTCCATTTCCTCCGGGTTCCCTTCGGCGTCACTAATGGGGTTTCGGTGTTCCAACGAGCAATGGACTGAATGGTGGACCAGTACGGGCTGCGGGCCACGTTCCCGTACTTGGATAACGTTACCATCTGCGGCTATGACCAGCAGGACCACGACGCTAACCTCTACCGTTTTCTCCAGATGGCTCAGAAACTAAACCTCAACTATAACAAGGAGAAATGCATTTTCCGCATGACCAGACTGGCCATCCTGGGCTATGTCGTGGAAAACGGAGTCCTGGGTCCCGACCTGGACCGGACTCTTAGAACTCCCTCTCCCTCATTGTCCCAAGGCCCTCAAACGGTGCTTGGGATTCTTTTTGTATTATGCCCAGTGGGTCCCTCAATATGCGGACAAAGCCCGCTCTTTGAGGCCGCACTATTTCCGCGCCAGGCCTTCAACTGCATCAAGGAGGACATCGCCATGTGGGCGGTGGATGAATCCACCCCCTTTCAGGTAGAGAGCGACGCCTCAGAGGTAGCTCTAGCAGCCACTTTAAATCAGGCAGGGAGACCAGTCGCATTCTTCTCCCGTACCCTATCTGCTTTGGATCTCCGACACTCGGCAGTCGAAAAAGAAGCAGAAGCCATTGTGGAGGCTATCCGTCACTGGGAGACACTACCTCGCAAGTAGGAGGTTCACCCTCATCACCGACCAAAGATCGGTTGCCTTCATGTTTGACAACTCGCAAAGGGGCAAGAATAAAAACGATAAAATCCTGCGGTGGAGGATCGAACTCTCCACCTATAGCTATGATATTAAGTATCGACCAGAGAAGCTCAACGAGCCCCCAGATGCCCTATCCCGCGGGACGTGCGCCAGCGCGCAGATCGACCGCCTGAAAATCATCCACAACGACCTCTGCCACCCGGGGGTCACCCGGCTCGCCCACTACATCAAAGCCCGAAATCTGCCTTTCTCCACTGAGGAGGTAAAAGCCGTCACCAGAGATTGCCCGATCTGTGCGGAGTGCAAACCGCACTTTTTTAGACCAGACAGGGCCCACCTGGTCAAGGCTTCTAGGCCCTTTAAACGCCTCGCGATCGATTTCAAAGGGCCACTCCCCTCAACTAACAGGAAAGTTTACTTCTTAACCGTCATAGATGAGTTCTCCCGCTTCCCATTTGCTATTCCGTGCCCCGACATGACCTCCCACACAGTCATTAGGGCCCTGCATAGCATCTTCACCCTTTGGTTTCCCCAGCTACGCGCACAGCGACCGGGGTGCGTCCTTCATGAGCGACAAGGGCATCGCCTCGAACAGGACTACCAGTTACAAACCCCAGAGGGAACAGGCATGTGGAGAGGGAGAATGCGACGGTCTGGAAGACCGTCCTACTGACCCTCCGGTCCAGGAATCTCCAAGTCTCCCATTGGCAGAAAGTCCTCTCGGACGCGCTCCACGCTATTAGGCCCCTCTTCTGCACAGCGACCAATCAGACCCCTCACGAGAGACTCTTCATTTTTTCCAGGGGCACTACCACGGGGGTCTCTCTCCTGGCATGGCTGAAGACACCGGGCCCTGTACTTCTGAGGAAGCACGTCAGGGCCCACAAAACCCTTGTTGAGAAGGTGCGCCTGCTTCACTCCAACCCCCAGTACGCCTTCGTCGAGTTCCCCGACGGCCGTCAGGACACCGTATCCCTCCGGGACCTTGCGCCCGCCGGGTCCAGCATCCCCTCTATCACTATAGATGCACCCCTCACCCTACACCCCACCCAGCCGCCCTCTCGCACTCCTGAGCCCACTGAGCCCACTAGCTCGCTCCACCTGTTCCGCGCGCCCGCACCGGCTAACCCCCAGTGCCCTCCGTCCCCAGTCGAACCAGACGGGTATGGAGCTCGGACAAGATCTTCCCTGGAGTTCCGCCATCGTACCCCAACCCACAACACCCGTCCAGCCACCGCAAGAGGCTGAAACCCCGGTGCTCTGCAGATCGCAGCAGACAGTCCGACCACCGGACAGACTCAATTTATGAACCACCACCCCCGCCGGACTTGATTTTTTTGTAGGGGGTGAATTCCCGTACCAGCCTCCCCGGACAGGCTCCGGAATGTGGCAACTAGGGGCTTTTCACAGTAACTTCATTGAAGCCTACTCGTGACAATAAGCGATTTTCATTTCATTTCATGTGGTGAATGTAACTCCGTAATTCACACTGTATTATACATGAGACCATGCATTTGTAAGCGCAGTTGCGTTGTCCGACCACTAGGGGGAGTAGCGCTGGGAACGCTTAGGAGTTTGTACAGGGCTCCACCCTTGGCTCCGCCCACGACTCCTCCTGGACTGCTGTATAAATACCAATGCTCAGAGCCAGTCGTTCAGTTCATCGAGAGTTCAACGCGGAACAGGCTGGCTCTGTTATCAGTAGATTAAAACCACTGTTCATGTCTTAAAGCACGTGTCTAGTGAATTGATGGTTCCATTTAAGCCAACGCTGTCTCTGACACAGGGTTCGATATCGCTTTAAGCGTATCAATATTTCGTGTTAAGGTTAACGTAAAGCGAGCAGCAGAAAAGATTGCAGAAGTTAAGGGACGGAGGTGAGAGCGAGATCAGATAGAAGGAAGTACTGGGTGAATGGAGAGCCACAAAGCAAAGGGATCTCTAGATGACCAACACGCCGAGGCAGAAAGCAGAAACAGGTAGATCCAAGAATATAGAATCTTCAAAGGATATTTCAATGAATTTTCTTCCCATTGATGTTTTTGGATGTTGGCTCTTCGGCATCATCAGTCAACGTGGTGATAGATTTGATTCAGTGCGGGTCAAATGACATTTTTGAAAGGTTACACAGCACCCCTTGGACGAGTTCATAAATACATCGCCCTGCATGTTATTGAGTCTCTCGAAACAGAGCTCCAAGGTTTTCGCCCGACTCTGTCGGGGATGAGATGAGCTTGTCTTCGTCGAGCAATAGCTGTGTCACGATAATGGGCATCAGGGTTGCGGACAATGCTCATTGGGTGTTGCGGAGGAGAGATTATTTTGCCTGTGGTCCCATAACAAAGCAATATCTTTCACCTTCAGGAAAAGAAGGAGAGAAATTGAAACTGGAAATAAATAAAAAACACACACACACAAAGCAATTCTATGTACAATGCAAGAGGTCAGGTTTCAGGAAAGACTCCATTGAGTTGGAAATCACTTTGCACCATGTCGAGGTGATGTTAAGTTGCCGAGTTTAGCTCAAATTCCCTCAAGCATCTATTTAATTCCAAATTTTCTCAGCAACAGAACCAAATACAACTCGGCGCAGAGATTCACAGCTTCTGCAGGGACATCTCTGCAGGCCTTGCTGCTTCTGCACAGAATGCCTGGCCTTTGAAGTGGAAATCAAGTATCTCCCCAGATTCTTGTTGCCGTCAGCGATAATGATCCAGCTTATTTATCATCCCCAGGACATTAATAATTGTTCTCATTTAAAAACACAAGTGCCACCAGGGATAAAGCATTTTGTCACACTGGGAGCTGGTGAACACAATCTATGTTTGCGAGTCTTTTAATTCGGCAGGAAGGAAAACAACAAACGCTGGAAATCTTAAATAAAAACAGATTACAGCGAGCAGCAGACTCTATCGGGAGAAAGAAAAGACAGCTTAACATTGCGGCTGTAGACTTTGTACTCCGAACACAACACCGCGCACAATGCAATATATATCCCTTAATGGGGACCGACACCACATTTGATGGGAAGGCTGAGAAAACTGGGCCGACATTCTCCGCGTTTCGAAGAATGAGAGGTGATCCTGTTGAAACGTACAGGATTCTGAAAGTGTTAGCAGTTTTTTTTTAAAAACTCATTATTACGGGATGTGGGCATCGCTGGTGAGGCCAGCATTTATTGCCTATCCCTAAACGCACTTGAGAAGGTGGTGGTGAGCTGCCTTCCTGAACCTCTGTAGTCCTGGAGAGTAAGTCCACCCACCGTGCAGTTAGGGAGGGAGTTGCAGGATTTTGACCCAGTGACAGTGAAGGAATGGGCGATATATTTCCAAGTAAAGATGGTGCGGGGCTTGTAGTTTGTAGTGTTGGGAATTCCCAACACCCCTTCCATTCAGTAATGGTTGAGAGTTGGAAGGTGCCGCAGAAGGAACCTTGGCGAGTTCCCGCAGTTAATCTTGTAGATGGTACGCACCGATAATCCAGCCAATCCAGCCAGCTGCTTTTTCTTGGATGGTGTACCATGTTTTGTATGTTTTTGGAGCTGCACTCAACCAGGCAAGTATTTCATCACGCTTCTGCTCCTTCAGATGCCTCTGAAGGCATTTTACGACATCCCATCCCTTGCGAATAGCGCAAAATAAATCTGAGTCTTTTTCTTTCAACAGCCTTCATTGGCGAACAAGTCGATCACCACTCGGCTTTAATCTCAAGAGAATATCAGGCATTAAAATAGAAACCGCCATCTGGCCAAGCCAGTCTACTCCTTCCGTGTGTCCACGTGTTCTCATATCGATTCTGCCCCACTTACAAATTGGCCAAGCAAGAATTCTGCAAAGCGCAAGGTGTGCACAGGACTTGAAAGTTTGCCAGGTAACACCGTTATGTGCCGAGGGTGGGCCTTTTCACTGCCACTGAAAAAAACAAGGAAGACCCCGTGGTTGAGGAAGCAAGCTGTGTGCTCGGAATGCTGATTGTTAGCCACAAAGCAAAAGCTCTGTGTCAAATTGAGATGGGCAGCGTGCCTGCTCGATGGTGCTAGCCTCTTCAGCACACTTCGCCCAAAATAATCCCAACCCAAAACAAATGGGGCAATTCACAAACCCGATCACTGATTAGGTCCAAGGCGGAAACGCCAACCCAGTATTTAGGAGTGCAGGGGATGGTCATTCAGCCCATCAGCTCGCTACTAAAGCAATTCAAAACTAACATATTCATCCGCTTCATTGTTTGAGTAAACACCCTGTCCTCTGGGGAAGGCGAGCGATGCCCCAGCCAAGTTAGAGCGTCAAATGCTTGGCCCTGAATTGAGTGGACTGAAAAACCCTAAAATCAAGGTGCAGTCCTTAAAGCAACAAAGAACCTGATGGAGTTGACGACTAACCGTCACAAGGCTATTTATTCCCCTTTAATTTCGGAAATATGGGATGGGATTCTCCCCTACCCGGCGGGGCAGGGCGTCCCGGCGGGATGGAGTGGCGTGAACCACTCCGGCATCGGCCCCCCCCCCCCCCCCCACCCCCAAAGGTGCGGAATTCGGAATTCTCTGCACCTTTAGGGGCTAGGCCCGCGCCGGAGTGGTTCCCGCTCCGCTGGCCGGCGCGAACAGCGTTTGTCGCCCCGCCAGCCGGGGCCAAAAGGCCTTCGCCGGTCGGCTGGAGTCCACGCATGCGCCGGAGCGTCAGCGGCTGATGACGTCATGACGTCATACCGGCGCATGCTCAGGGGAGGAGGTTCATCCGCCCCCGCCATGGTGAAGAAAAAGAGTGCCCCCACGGCACAGGCCCGCCCGCCGATCAGTGCGCCCTGATCACGGGCCAGGCCACCGTGGGGGCACCCCCTGGGGTCAGATCGCCCCCCCCCCCCCCGCTCCTCCCAGGACTCCGGAGCCCGCCTGCGCAGCCAATCCCGCCGGTGCCAGAGGTGGTTTAAACCACGCCGGTGGGAAAGGCCCGGGGGGTCAGAGAATTCCACCCATGATTTTTCAACTTGCAGCTGACTGCAGTTTGAAGTGAGACAGAGCAAACTGCTGAAAAATGCAAGGCCTCATTCCAGGGTGAAAGTGAGTCGCAATCAAATCACCGTCGGGGGAGTGTGAAGAGGGACAGACATTCCCGACAATCCAAGAATCGTAACCGTCTCAGGATGGGACGCTAAAAATACAAGGAACTGGATATCGAAGCAATGGCTGCCACAGCTAAACACAGACTGCAAGTGGTGCAAAGTGGTTGCTGCTTTTGTCCACTAAGGGAGGACTTTAGGAAAATTGGATTGAGTGTTTGAAAGCGCGCTTCTTACTCGATGCTATTCGATATAAAATGGAAGAAGAACTTGAGAGGTTGCTGAAGATAGGAATGGTTGAGCCTGTTACCACCAGTGGTTGGGCAAAATCAATCAAAGGAGCAGGTTCAGTGCATATATCCACGGGTTTCAAAACAACTATCTTCCCTGTATTATGTGCAGATCAGGACCCTCCACCAGTTATCGAAACTCTTTTTTCAGGCCTGCATGGCGGCCAGAAATTCGGCAAAATTGATCTCTCCCAAGCCTGTCTGCAAAGGAACATAGCTATTGAGTCTCAACTGTTCTTGACCAGAGTAACACAAAAGGGTCTGTTTTGATATCATAGACTTACTTTGGGATATCAGCACCGGCACTCTTCCAACGATCTATGGATCAGATCTTGAGTGGACCATCGAGTGTGCAATGCTACCTGGACGTCATTTTGATCACAGGTTCAAACGATGGCCAGCATGTAAAGGACTTGGAAACTGCATAATATCGTGGTGAAGAACGAGAAGTGCGAATTTTTTAAATCATCAATTCACTCCCTTGGACACATCATCGACCAAGGCGATCTTCAGAAAAACCCAAGAAAATGTTTGAAATCCTGGATGCTCCACGACGACAGAACGTGGCTCAGTTGTCATTTCTAGGATTATTAAATTACAATGGAAGGTTTATACTGTACATAAGAAGTCGGAGCAGGAGTGGGCCATCTGGCCCTTTGAGCCTGCTCCACCATTCAATGAGATCATGGCTGATCTTTTGTGGACTCAGCTCCACTTTCCCACCCGAACACTATAACCCTTTATTCCTTTATTCTTCAAAAAAGCTATCTTTATCTTGAAAACATTTAATGAAGGAGCCTCAACTGCTTCACTGGGCAGGGAATTCCATAGATTCACAACCCTTGGGGTGAAGAAGTTCCTCCTAAACTCAGTCCTAAATCTACTTCCCCTTATTTTGAGGCCTTGCCCCCTAGTTCTACTTTCACCGGCCAGTGGAAACAACCTCCCTGCATCTATCCTAACTATCCCCTTCATAACTTTATATGTTTCTATAAGATTGCCCCCCCTTCCCGCAACCTTCTAAATTCCTTAGCAACAAGGAAAATTGCAAAATGTTGCTTTGCAACACACAAGCTTGACTCTGGACTAAAGATTGTGAGGATGTGTGCCAAAATGTCAAAACATATCACAGGCATCAGAGATATTCGTCCATTCCAACTCAAAACTGAAGCTGCAGCTGGCTTGCTGTGCATTACCCTATGGGGTGGGAGCAGTTGACTTGCATATAATGCCTTCAGGTGAAGAGCGACCAATAACATTTGCTTCCAGGACGTTCTAGCGCTGAGTGCAACTATGCTCAACCTGAGAAGTCAACTCTCCGCATTATTTCAGGCATTCGAGGGTTCCACCATTATTTATTTGGTCGCCAATTTATTCTATTGACTGACCTCCATCCCTCTTTGGGCTCGCTGCTAGTCGATTACAACGTTGGCCGTTAATCCTGTTGGCACAAGATTATGTCATTGAACACCGTAGGTCTGAACAACACCCGGACGCAGACGATTTGTCTAGACTGCCACTGCAAGATCAACAAAACAAAAGGATAAGCACAAATCTGATGAACACTCCGACGGCTTTTCCTATCCGTCTCATGGAGGAAATGTTCCGCTCACATCTTCTCAGGGACGGAAATTTACTCAAACAGATCAGTGATGGAAAAGGTGTTGGACATGATTCAAAAAGACATTAACACAAGAGCACAGAATCCAGAGCTATCTTTCAAGGCATCTTGAGTTGACAGTACTAAATGGAGCATTGTTGTGAGGTATTGGAGTAATTATTCTGCTGTGTCTATGAAGTAGAATCCTGGAACAGCTGCATGAGGGCCATCCCAGTGTAGTTAGAATGAAGGAGTCAGAGAGAAGCTATTTCTGGTGGCCCAGGTTGGATGGCCAAATGGAGGAGACAGTGGGACCATGCCAATCCTGCACGGTGTTGAGAAATCTACCTCCCCTACAACATTTGCATCCATGGGAATTTCCTACCAGGCCATGACAAACAATCCATGCCAATTGTGCGGGACGAGTCGAAGGATACATGGTTTTGGTCATGGTTGACACACATCCTATGTGGCCGGACTTTGCCATCATTAAATCGACAACTACGGAACAGACCATAGAAAGGCTTTGACAAGGCTTTTGCAAAATTCGGACAACCTGCACAACTCATGAGCGATCGGTGAATTCGAGGACTACCTGAAGAAGTGTGGCATCCGCCATATCAATCTGCCCCCTACCAGTCAGATGCCAACGGCTTACCTGAACATTTCGTACGATCGCCCAAGCATGCAGTGAGGGTTTTGAGGCATCAAGGTTCTCTACTTAAACTTTCTAATGACGTACACAAGCACTGCGCATTTAATAACACAAAGCTCACCAGCTATACTGATGTCAAAAAGGAAGCTATGCACAGGTCACTCCCTTCAACTTCAAAGATAGTCAGGCAACAACTTCAGACGCAAGTGCTCAGAAGGAAACAACATTCCAAAAGCAGAGTCCTTGACCGCGGGGAGAGTGCTCTTGCGAGAAAGTACACCGCAGGTGAAAAATGGACTCCAGCAATGGACCAGCCAAAACGGGTTCAAATTCATAGACTGTACAAACTGACGATGAGCGAATTTAGCGTCAGCACCCACCAATTATTGTCTGCATGTAGTGAGAGTGCAGAATCTGTACCATATATTTTCACCACAGAGAATACGGACAGCGACGTGACCAACTTGAGGACGACAAATGCCAAAATTATGGAATCGGTAACGAGAGAATCATCCACACAACCAGAGACAGCACCAGATGTAACACTGACCAGTGCGCAGGAAGGCACGCCTAGAACCTCCAGTTCCTGAACATCGTGTTCTGCCAGAATGAGGCAGACCCCCCCCCCCCCCCCCCCACACCCCAAGAGACTGTCCGACTGATGTACATATGTATCCGTTACATAACGATGTTAGCTAAGGCATAATGTGTTGGATCTGTGCACGGTTGATTGAGTAAAACGGCCGGGGGCACTAAAGGAGTAAAAGAGGGAGGGGTGATATGTGTCGAAGTAACTCCTGGTGTAATGTCACGTGTTATGCAATGGCGTCCTGGGAGCGTTCCGCGGGCTTTTGGTGGAGTTCACCATTGTACTCTGTTTGAGCAACATCTTGTCAATAAACTCCTCGCACGATGTTATACGTTTCAGAAAGCAACTTCAGGGACAAGTGGGCAGAGAGTCTCCTGGGCCACATGTATGCCTTTCAGACCTCTCTTCAAATCTTAAAAAATGCTCACTCATACAATCATCCCCTCTCACCTTCAGAAAACCATGATCCCACACTGAAAGGACGGAAAACTCACTGCTCCAAAACATGAATGCCTGAAAGCTGCTACTGTCAACCCAAGTGCTTAATTACAATAATGTATTTTGAAATGCACTGCGAGGTCAGTTTTGAAATGTACTTTAGCTAAATTATATGTCATGGCTCTGCAACATGATGACAACACCCACCATTTTAGAAATTGCTTTACAGCTGCAATCATCACATCCAACAACTTTTTATTTTCACACAGGCTGCAGAGATTGGTTGATAATGACAGGTCATTGAGTGTGGAGGAGAAAGGGCAAAGAGAGATGGGGAGGGGGGTGGGTGAAAACGCAGGTGAAGAGAAGCACTTTACAGGGACTGTGGGAGACAGGTGGCGACGACATGCTGGGGGAGGGAGTTCCAGAGGGAAGGAAGGAAGTCCGACTCAAACAAAACTGCCACCAATGTTGAGGAGGGGAGCGGGGAAAAAGCCAGCTCAGATGGTGTTGGGTGAGTGAAGGGCAGAGGAAACTGCTGAGCTGACAATGTTGGACCGGGACGTGAGGGTCAGTGCCCCAACATTGATTGCCCCAGGGCAGGGGCAGTGAACAGAGCATCACAAGGGTGGATGCGATGAGGCCACAAGCGAGAGCAAAGGGCGTGCACCCCCGACACATCACATATCTCAGCAACATGAATGGGGGTCAAGAGAGTTGGATTTGCATCCAGTGAGGAGGTCAACGGGCAAAGCAGAGAAAGCAGGTTTGTTGTTCTTAATGGCCTCTTGGCTGGAAATTTAGAATAGTCTAAAACAGCTCAATTAGATGTCCTCTAACCACATCCACATGGGTGGCACGGTAGCACAGTGGTTAGCACAGTTGCTTCACAGCTCCAGGGTCCCAGGTTGGGTTCCCGATTTGGGTCACTGCCTGTGCGGAGTCTGCACGTTCTTCCCGTGTCTGCGTGGGTTTCCTCCGGATGCTCCGGTTTCCTCCCACAGTCCAAAGATGTGCGGGTTAGGTGGTTTCCCATGCTAAATTGCCCCTTACTGTCCAAAAAGGTTAAGTGGAGTTACGGGGATAGGGTTGAGGCTTGGGCTTGAGTAGGGTTCTCTTTCCAAGTGCTGACGCAGACTCGATTGGCCAAATAGCCTCCTTCAGCACTGTAAATTCTATGATTCTATGACCCTGCGCCCAAGAATCCTGGTCCAGGACTTTATCCCCATCACGTCTGTCAGTCGTATATCGGAGCATGTTTTCACCAAAAGCAGCAGGGGTATTTTTTTCCTTTGAATCCACAAGCATAATGCAACCCCCTCTGGCTTTGTGTTCAGCCAGAAACTAAAAGCTCACCACCAGTTAACTTGTTAATTGTGTTGCTCGATTCCTGAAACTGAACTAAAATGCAGGGCGTATGAAATGTTGGAAATCACCACAAGGAGAAATAACCCGGTTCCCATGGTCACAAATGTATGTGAGCTAATTCCAGACTCCATTAGAATGATGGCCACTGTGAGTGGGTAGTTGAAGACTGATTGCCCAATTCAGCAGTGTTTCTGAAAGTTTTCATGGCCGGATTGCAGTCTATTCGGCTGATTTTCTTATCAGAGCCCTTTTTGCATCATGCAAGTGAAGCTGCACCGGGCAATTTCAAAGCAGTGGTTTTGCATTGCAGCAGTTTCCACTGAGATGCACCTTCTTGTGCGTCTTTAGAACTCCTGCCAGATTTGCCAACGTTGCCTCTGCTCTGCTCTGGTCCCGATAGCCTCAGTCATTCTTCGCCCTGCCAGGTCCCAAGCTCCAGAGTGGAAACACTCTTTGAGTCCCTCTGATGCAAGAGCGTTGGCCAAGTTCAGAGAGCACCTGCACTTATTGGTACTAAGACTATGGGCGGGATTCTCCCCGACCCGGCGGGGCGGGCCTCTCCGGCGCCCAGGAGTGGCGTGAACCACTCCAGCATCAGGCAGCCCCAAAGGTGCGGACTCCTCTGCCAGAGTGTTTGGTGCCACGCCAGCTGGCGCAGAAGGGCTTGGCGTCATGCCAACCACCGCCGAAGGGCCTCCGCCGGCCGGCACGAGTTGGCACATACGCAGGAGTGCCAGCACACGCACATCACAGCACATGCGCAGGGGAGTTTTTCTCCGCACCGGCCATGGCGGAGGTTGACAGCGGCTGGTGCGGAGGGAAAGAGTGCCCCCAAGGCACAGGCCCGTCCACGGATTGGTGGGCCCCGATCGTGGGCCAGGCCACCATGGGGGCAACACCCAGGGCCAGATCCCCCACCCCTCCCATCCCCCGAGGGCTCTGCAGGCCGCCGTGGAGCCAGGTCCCGCCGGTAAGGACCTGTTGTGATTTACGCCGGCAGGACCCGCCAAAAACGGGTGGCCACTCGGTCCATCACGGGCCTGATAATCGCCGGGGGGGGGGGGGGGGGGGGGGCCAGCTGCCGTTGACCGGTGCACCACGATTCTCAGAGAATCCCGTCCTATGACTTGAGACTGAGCGCAGAGTGTGGCTTACTCTAATTATCTTATCAGGATCAGTCTTCAACTACCCACTCACAGTGGCCCTCATTCTAATGGAGTCTGGAATTAACTCACGTTCCTTGTGACCATGGGCACCAGGTTATTTGTTACACCTTCGGCCAAGAGGGGAAATATACCATAAATGGTAAAACTCTTAGGAATATAGAGAGTCAGAGAGATCGGGGCGTGCAGGTTCACAGATCTTTGAAGGTGGCAACACAAGTGCACAAGGTAGTCAAGAAAACAGACGGAATGCTCGCCTTCATTGGATGGGGCATCAAGTATAAAAACTGGCAAGTCATGCTGCAGTTGTATAGAGCCTTGGTAAGGCCACACTTGGAAAATTGCGCATAATTCTGGTCGCCACACTACCAGAAGGATGTGGAGGCTTTGGAGAGGAGGTTTACCAGGATGTTGCCTGGTCTGGAGGGTGTTAGCTATGTGGAGAGGCTGAATAGACTCAGACTGTTTTCATTAGAAAGACAGAGGTTGAGGGATGACCTGATAGAGGTCTACAAGATTATGAGGGGCAGGGATATAGTGGATGGGCAGGCACTCTTTCCCAGGGTGGAGACGTCTGTCACCAGGAGGCATATGTTAAAGGTCCGTGGGGCAAAGTTTAGAGGAGACGTGTGAGGCAGTTATTTTACACAGAGGGTGATGAGTGCCTGGAATGCATTGCCAGGAGAAGTTGTGGAAGCAGATATATTGACGCCATTCAAAAGACATCTTGGCAATCATATGGATAGGCTGGGTATAGAAGGATATGGCACAAGGATGTCTGAGGGTTTTGGCAAAGGTTGGTATCATGACCAGTACAGGCTTGGAGGGCTGAAGGGCGTGTTCCCGTGCTGTATTGTTCTTTGTTCTTTGAAAGTAACAAAACGATATGTTGGCGATAACAGCCGATGAAATAGGAGTGGGACTTGCCCAGGAGACCCCCCCCTTTGGCCGACTCCACTGCTCAATAGGATCAAGGCGGATATTTTATCCCAATTCCACCTTCCTGCACTATCCTCGTGTCCCTTGGTTTCCCTCATGTCCAAACATTTATTGATCTCAGTCTCGAATCTCAATGCTGGAGGGGAATCCACAGCCCCTCTGCGACAGAGAATTTCAAGGATTCACAGCCCTTTGGGTGAGGAAACTGCCCCTTTCGCTTTCCTGATCATAACAACTCGCTGCATAAAATATTTTATTCTCACCTTCCTCCTGGCTTTTTTGGTCAGTTATCTCTGTCCTCTGACTCTCTCCCCCCCAATAGAAGAGTTTTCTCCGTCGCTATCCTCTATAGGCGGGCAGGTTGTTTCATTGATTGACCCAATTAGACATGGTCAATAACTCCTGTGGCATTGATTATGGGTCGTATCCGGTCTGGAGTGTGGCTATGACGTCTAGTTAACACCCTGGCTTGCCTGCGTTTTTCATGTCACTACCCTAAATCAGATAATCCGACAGACCGTGAGAGAGATAAAGATTGCAAACCGATGGGTTTTAACCGCTTGGCAGATTTTGGGTTCCAGGTCCATAATCGGCTTTCCCTTTCAAAATAACAAGGTCGTCTTTGCACGTGGAGTGCCAGATTGGTACAGCGCAGGAAGAGGCCATTTAGCCCCTTCTTGAAGGGGTACAGCCATCCAAGTCAGCCCACTCCTCCCGGCTCTTTCCCCTGCAGCCTTGCAAATTCTTCCCACTCAACTGCAAAGAAGCGCGAGGTCGGACCGAGACAGTAAAATAAATCATTTTTATTTACGCGTACCAATCGCACTTGTGGGGGGGAGGGGCGGGAGGGGGGTGTCAGTTAGCTCGGTTGCCGAGGTGGCTGGCATTTCAGAAAGGTCCAATCCCCATTCCAGCAGAGGTAGACTCGAGACCTGCCTCTTCGCTTGTCCATGCTTGATGCAGAGTGCTGCTACTTAAACTGCATGAACAATCGTCACTCTCTCTAATTGAAAGATGCCGACGGTCGATTTGTAGAACATGACCAAATAGCTATTGACCAATCGCCTTACACATGGCAGAGCAAGGTGATGATGCTGAGCATGAGACAAGGCAGGTTTGCTGGGCAACAGTGTCCTTTGCAGAGTTGTTAGGACAGCACAGGTTGGTGTCATTTATTTTGCCAAACGTGAGAAATAAGGTATAGTTTTTTTTTAATTTAGAGTACCCAATTATTTTTTTCCAATTAAGGGGCAATTTAGCATGGCCCATCCACCTAACCTGCACATCTTTGGGTTGTGGGGGTGAAACCCACGAAATAAGGTATAGTTTTAAGTGGGTTTAATTTAACGTTTCTGTTGCTAGAAGGGGAGAACCTAAGAGTTAGATTCAAGCCGGACAAAGGTGTTTGTGTGTGTGGGGGTTGGTTAAGTTCCAACTGTGTTTCTATCGTGCACACAGGGGGCAATGGTGTGAAGAATAAATAAAATGCATCCGCATGTGGGAGTTGCTTTTCCCACTGGGGCCTTGTAAGGTAGAAAAGCTTTGAAGTTTTAATTCAGCTGACTTGAGAGCAGGGTTTAGTTCGCTGGCTGCACTGCTGGCCTTTCCATATTTTTTCACACAGTCAATAAAAGGGGGCGGGAGGGTGCCACAACATCATGCTGCTGGGGTGGCAGTGCCAGGCTACTGCACAGGCATGACCCTGGGGGTGCAATTAACTGAGCGCTTCTGTTGGGGCCTGTTCGCCGGGTGCATGTCACAGGGGACCTCTCGTGATTCATGTTGGTGTGCCAATATGGGGGGAGGGGGGGAAATCAAGCATAGATGTCTGATATAAATATATAAAGAGGTGGACAAGCGGGATCCCTGTGGCATCATTGGCGGGGGAGCAGGGGGGCAGGGACAATTGAGCGGGGAAATCCGGCCGGCGTGAAAGCAGGTTTGGGTCTCCTGCTCAATAATCGACCCCCTCCACTGTTCCCTTCCTGTTCGACCCCCCGGAATCTAGCTAATAACAGGAGTGGCCAATGAGTCCACAGTAGTGTTCCAATCTCTGGTGCCTGCACAAGCACCAAGAGGTAGAGGTGAGGATTCTGCCAATAGAAGACTGAGTTATTTTTAAGTACTGCAATCCTTAATAAATATATTACAGGATATCCTGAAGGCTGATGAGTACTGCCCAAGTTAGCTGGTGGGGTCAGTGGAGCCGGAGGGCAGTCTGGGTCAGGAGGTGTGGATAGTGGGCGTTGGGCAATACGGAAGGATGTGCACTTTTTGGTGGGGGCGGGGGGGGGGGGTGCAGTCGCAGGTGGGGTGGTGCCGGGCTGGAGGGGGGGGTGGAATGTTAATGCAGTCAAGAGGTTGGGAGGGGGCTATTGAAGGGGGTCAGGTAGTTGCCGGGTCCTGAGTGGGGTTGGGCGAGCTCACTACAGTTATCCAGAAGCTGGAGGTTACCCAGCACAGCTTGGGGGCAGCATTCCAGGTGCACTGCCCTGGAGGTTAGGGGCCTTATCAACAACTCCGTTCCTTCACTGTCGCTGGGTCCAAATCCTGGAACCCTCTCCCTGACAGCACCGCGGGTGCAGCTGCACCACATGGACTGCAGCGGTTTAAGGAGGCGGCAATCAGGGACGGGCAAGGAACGCAATTTCAGATCACCAGCAATTTTCCCTCAATCATCACCCCCAGCTCCTCTGAAACGTTGTGGTGGTCTGATTGAAAAATGTGTTCCTGTTCAGAGGTTGCAGCGAGAATTATCTGTGCGTTGCAGCAGCTCTATTTCTTCTTGACTCGAGTTGTGAATTTGATGTCTCAGAATTCAATTCCCCGATGACGTGTGTTATTGAGCAATTCTGTATGTTAATATATTAGACCTCCAACCAGCAGGTGGAAGTAGAACTACACCACGCAACACTGCAATCTTGGGGAGTCTGAATGAGGAGTTGTCGTGGATAGTTGTGTTTAGTATTAGCTCTCGTATTCTAGTTAACAGTTTACAGTTCGTTACTAGTATTAGTATTGTTTTCTATCCATGTTTTTGTAATTTAATAAATCTTAACTAGTCGCGAACTGGACGCTCTTCGGTGGACTGACTCAATCATTGCAGCCCACCAGAACGTAACAGTGTGCGAGCCAAGGTTGTCCTTAGTTTACTACCACTCCCAGGATCTTGCTGGCTGCAGATGTGTCTAACCGTGAACCCACACGTTTCTTGGTTGCCTGTCAAGCGCTTCGGAGAACCCCGGTGTTGTGAAAGGTGCGGCATAAATGCAAGACTTTTTCTATCCTCACTTGTAAACACATCAACGACTGTGAGGTTGAGCCAGGCAAATTGAGAAGATACTCCTTCCCTCGCCTCTGTTGAATTAACTGACCCTAACTGGGGTCCAGTGTTGGGTAGGGGGGTGTGGTGTCCTGCGTTCTTGTTAAAACTAATTGGTTTGCTTGCTCTAACCTTGTTAGGGTGAGGTACGTTTGGGCAGCACGGTGGCGCAGTGGATTAGCACTGCGGCCTCACGGAGCCGAGGTCCCAGGTTCGATTCTGGGTCGTGGTCCGTGTGGAGTTTGCACATTCACTCCGTGTTTGCATGGGTTTCGCCCCCACAACCCAAAAGATGTGCAAGCTCGGTGGATTGGCCACACTAAATTGCCCCTTAATTGTAATAAAATGAATTGGATACTCTAAATTTATTTAAAAATTAAGTAAGTTTGTTGTGCATTTGCACAGAACCTCGGGTAAGCGAACATTGAAATTTGGGAGCAGGAATAGGCCATACGGCCCCTCAAAACTGCTCCACCATGGATAAGACCAGTGATGATCTGATTTCCTTTCCTGTGCCCCCTACCCCCACCCCACCCCACCCCATGCCCAAATGGACTTTAAGTTCCCGCAGCTTGTGAACTTGTGCTGCAGCTGTAAATAATGAAATGGTTGAAATGGTTCATTCCCAGGGAGCTGTTTGGCTTCATATCTTGACGCACGGTTTAGTGGAGTGTTGTTGTTTAAAGTCTGCTGAGACGCAGGACACGTACTGCATAATACACGATTGGTGCCGAGTGACTGCCTTTTGTTGGCACGTTGTGAAACAGGATTGCTCAGTCAAACTCGAGATAAGGAGATGGCACAATGGGCTTCGTGATGTGTTTCATGACAAACAGATTGACCATTTGGAAGTTTGAAGCGAGGACCTGATTTCTCGAGGCTTTGAACACAGTAACCCGTGTCATGCCATGATGTATCAGCAAGGTCAGCATGCATTGCCAGAGATCTAAAATCATCTTAAGCTTGCTCCGCAAATTGGAGCAAGGTCTGACATGAAAATGAAGATATTTTTCTTTTTCTTTCTCCGCATGTTGACTGCTTTAAGGTCGTGTGGCACGGTGGTTAGCATCCCTACCCTGAGACAGAAGCTGCAGGTTTGGGTCCCACCCCAGGAATTGATCGCCAAGGAGGATGGTGCCTTAATAGCGAGGTCAAACAGGTTGAGTGTGGGTCAACCCGCAAATGCTTCCAAACATGCCAATGCTTGGCGGGAAGAGTTGGAGAGACTCCTGGTCAGCCATTCACATACACTGAGCCATATTGATGACCAAGGTTGCAGGAGACTGTTGTTGGCGTTCTTCCATCTACAAACGATGATGGACACATAGCAGACAATCCATTTAGGCGGTGGGCAGAGGAGATGGGGGTCTTCCTTCGGTCCACCTTTGCTCTCCTCAAGTGGCAGGTCCTGCAACCACTCCCGCCGCACACAAAGCTGCCAGGTCACATTGTAGGTTCCTGCCTAACGTTCAGCACTTATGATTTTCAGCGTTCATTGTTCTTTGCTCTGTTTGTCTCGCCCTTCTCCCGCCCGTCAGCCCATCGACGGTTGCTTAGCTGTTGACCCGACATGGTTGGGAAGTGAAAGGGACAAGCAAACGTTAGTTCACAACATTGAGAAAATAGGCATCGGATGCAGCTTCCTGGCGAGCTGCACCCATCACAGCTGCTAAGTGCACAGGCAGGTGGAAGTGAAATAAAGGTTTACAATCAAAAACATCCTGTTTCTCTCCCCCCCGCCCACGTAATTGTGGGCCTAAGTGCAAGAAGGGAGCACAATACCAGCATCAACAAAGCTCGCAATTTCAGTCCTGCTGGTTCCTGAAAGTGCGCAGTTTGTAACTGTACTTTAAGCAACACAAGGCGACTGGGGGGGGGGGGGGGGGGGATGAAAAGAGACATTGTGTCGAAGCTTTTCACCTTGCACTCAACGGGACAGGTGCAAGAATACCAAACTTCAAAAGCAACAACAATTTACACTGCATGAGGAAAGGGTACTGAGTGTTTAGCAAATGAGCTCTGATTGGTGGAGATACTGCCATGGAGAATGTCCCAAGGGACAATAATCTCAGTTTCAAAAAAGGCAAGTCAACCATGATTGGTCGGGGGATTGCCATGGTGAATGCGCCAAGGAACAGTTGACCCCCATGCTTTAATTGCAAAATGTATATAGTTAATTGCGAGAAACTTCTTGCTGCTTTTTGTTCCCAAAGGCACCCCATTATATGCATGTGTGTGTTTGTGCACATGTGTGGGCTTATTTCTTCGTGCAAGGTACCTGATAGGTAAACAAACAGGCACATGGCACCAGGTGGGGTGGGGTCAGATGGGAGTAGCGCATGCAAGGCTGAAGGTTGAACTTGGGTGCCTAATACTTCCCGTAACAGCCTGCCCGAACAGGCGCCGGAATGTGCAGGATTCCCTCAGTACAGCATCGGCGTGTCAGCTAAGAGGTTAGAGCAACCTTCTGACTTTAGAGAGATTGACGGCAGAATTTGGCTTTGAGCTCTTCCACTGGTAAAACTTGTTTTTATCTCTCTCACCTGACTCAGAGGTCAACCAACTGGGCCAGAGATGACCCTCGGTTTTAGCCAATGTCCAAATCACTTAGAACATAGAACATAGAACATTACAGCACAGTACGGGCCCTTCGGCCCTCGATGTTGCGCCGACCCGTGAAACCATCTGAAGCATATCTGACCTACACTATTCCATTTTTATTCATATGTCTATCCACTGACCACTTAAATGCCCTTAAATTTGGCGAGTCTACTACTGTTGCAGGCAGGGCATTCCACACCCTACTACTCTCTGAGTAAAGAAACTGCCTCTGACATCTGTCCGATATCTACCACCCCTCAATTTAAAGCTATGTCCCCTCGTGTTGGTCATCACCATCTGAGGAAAGAGACTCTCACTGACCACCCTATCTAACCCTCTGACTATCTTATATGTCTCTATTAAGTCACCTCAGCCTTCTCCTCTCTAACGAAAACAACCTCAAGTCCCTGAGCCTTTCCTCGTAAGACCTTCCCTCCATACCAGGCAACATCCTAGTAAATCTCCTCTGAACCCTTTCCAAAGCTTCCACATCCTTCCTATAATGTGGTGACCAGAACTGCACGCAGTACTCCAGGTGCGGCCACACCAGAGTTATGTACAGCTGCAGCATGACCTTGTGACTCCGAAACTCAATCCCCCTACTGATAAAGGCAAGCACACCATATGCCTTCTTAACAGCCCTATTAACCTGGGTGGCAACTTTCAGGGATTTATGTACCTGGATGCCGAGATCTCTCTGTTCATCTACACTACCAAGAATCTTGCCATTAGCCCAGTACTCTGCATTCCTGTTACTCCTTCCAAAGTGAACCACCTCACACTTTACCGCATTAAACTCCATCTGCCACCTCTCAGCACAGCTCTGCAGCTTATCTATGTCCCTCTGTAACCTATAACATCCTACAGCACTATCCACAACTCCACCGACATTCGTGTCATCTTCAAATTTACTAACCCATCCTTCTACACCCTCTTCCAGGTCATTTATAAAAATGACAAACAGCAGTGGCCCCAAAACAGATCCTTGCGGTACACCACTAGTAACTGAACTCCAGGATGAACATTTGCCATCAACCACCACTCTCTGTCTTCTTTCAGCTAGCCAATTACTGATCCAAACCGCTAAATCACCTTCAATCCCATACTTCCGTATTTTCTGCAATAGCCTACCGTGGGAACCTTATCAAACGCCTTACTGAAATCCATATACACCACATCAACCACTTTACCCTCATCCACCTGTTTGGTCACCTTCTCAAAAAACTCAATAAGGTTTGTGAGGCATGACCTACCCTTCACAAAACCGTGTTGAGTATTGCTAATCAACTTGTTCTTTTCAAGATGATTATAAACCCTATCTCTTATAACCTTTTCCAACATTTTACCCACAACCGAAGTAAGGCTCACAGGTCTATAATTACTAGGGTTGTCTCTACTCCCCTTCTTGAACAAGGGGACAACATTTGCTATCCTCCAGTCTTCCGGCACTATTCCTGTCAACAAAGACGACATAAAGATCAAGGACAAAGGCTCTGCAATCTCCTCCCTGGCTTCCCAGAGAATCCTAGGAAAATCCCATCTGGCCCAGGGGACTTATCTATTTTTACACCTTCCAAAATTGCTAACACCTCCTCCTTGTGAACCTCAATCCCATCTAGCCTGGTCGACTGTGCCTGAGTATTCTCCTCGACAACATTGTCTTTCTCCAGTGTAAACACTGATGAAAAATATCCATTTAACGCTTCCCCTATCTCCTCTGATTCCACACACAACTTTCCACTACTATCCTTGATTGGCCCTAATCTTACTCTAGTCATTCTTTTGTTCCTGTTATACCTATAGAAAGCCTTAGGGTTTTCCTTGATCCTATCCGCCAATGACTTTTCGTGTCCTCTCCTCGCTCTTCTTAACTCTCCCTTTAGGTCCTTCCTGGCTAACTTGTAACTCTCAAGTGCCCTAACTGAGCCTTCATGTCTCATCCTAACATAAGCCTTCTTCTTCCTCTTGGCAAGTGCTTCAACTTCCTTAGTAAACCACGGTTCCCTTGCTCGACAACTTCCTCCCTGCCTGACAGGTACATACTTATCAAGAACACGCAGTAGCTGTTCCTTGAAAAATCTCCACATTTCAATTGAACCCATCCCCTGCAGTTTCCTTCCCCATCCTATACATCCTAAATCTTGCCGAATAGCATCATAATTGCCTTTCCCCCAGCTATAATTCTTGCCTTGTGGTATATACCTATCCCTGCCCATCGCTAAAGTAAACATAACCGAATTGTGATCACTATCACCAAAGTGCTCACCTACATCTAAATCTAACACCTGGCCGGGTTCATTACCCAGTAGCAAATCCAATGTGGCATCGCCCCTTGTTGGCCTGTCTACATACTGTGTCAGAAAACCCTCCTGCACACACTGCACAAAAACTGACTCATCTATAGTACTCGAACTATAGGATTTCCAGTCAATATTTGGAAAGTTAAAGTCCCCCATAACAACTACCCTGTTACTCTTGCTCCTGTCGAGAATCATCTTTGCTATCCTTTCCTCTACATCTCTGGAACTATTTGGAGGTCTATTGACAACTCCCAACAGGATGACCTCTCCTCACCTGTTCCTAACCTCGGCCCATACTACCTCAGTAGATGAGTCCTCAAACGTCCTTTCTGCCGCCGTAATACTTTCCTTGATTAACAATGCCACACCCACCCCCCCCCCCCTCCTCTTTTACCATCTTCTCTGTTCTTACAGAAACATCTAAGTCCTGGAACCTGCAACAACTATTCCTGTCCCTGCTCTACCCATGTCTCCGAAATCGCCACAACATCGAGATCCCAGGTACCAACCCATGCTGCAAGCTCACCCACCTTATTCCGGATGCTCCTGGCATTGATGTAGACACACTTCATACCAGCATCTTGCTTGCCGGTGCCCTCTTTCGAACTTTTAACCCTATCCCTGACCTCACTACTCTCAACATCCTGTACACTGGGACTACAATTTAGGTTCCCATCCCCCTGCTGAATTAGTTTAAACCCCCCGAAGAGCACTAGCAAATCTCCCCCCCAGGATATTGGTACCCCTCTGGTTCAGGTGAAGACCATCCTGTTTGTAGAGGTCCCACCTACCCCAGAATGAGCCCCAATTATTCAGGAAACCAAAACCCTCCCTCCTGCACCATCCCTGTAGCCACGTGCTCAACTCCTCTCTCTCCTTATTTCTCACTTCGCTAGCACGTGCAACGGGTAACAACCCAGAGATAACAACTCTGTTTGTTCTAGCTCTCAGCTTCCACCCTAGCTCCCTGAATTTCTGACTCAAATCCCCATCTCTCTTCCTACCTATGTTGTTGGTACCTATGTGGACCACGACTTGGGGCTGCTCCCCCTCCCCCTTAAGGATCCCAAAAACACGATCAGAGACATCACGAACCCTGGCACCTGGGAGGCAACACACCAACCGTGAGTCTCTTTCGTTCCCACAGAACCTCCTGTCTGTTCCTCTAACTATGGAGTCCCCAATGACAAGTGCTCTGTTCCTCGTCTCCCTTCCCTTCTGAGCAACAGGGCTTGCAACAGGACTTGCAATTCAATTGTGGTTGAAACAGGAGTTGGTGAAAGGAAAGAGCGATCTCATCAAACCAAAGCTTGGGAGTTAACTATCAGTTATCAATCAACTGGTGCATTCTCCATGGTAAGGTCTCAACCAATCATAGCCAACTTGCCAACCAACCTGCACTCCGCAATAAAGTGTTGTCCTCTATTCATCTCGTGCTCTTGCGAATTGTCATGGTGCTTGCAACATGGAAGGTTTTGATAACATGCGTCTTTCTTCAGCAATACTCAGACAAACGTATCCTTAATTTCAATTTTGGAGGGATATCAACTTCCACCAAATTTTCAACAGGCAGGAGGTCAGGGATGGAGAGAATCATCTGAATAACAGCAAACCGTGCCAGTGAGAAGTCCATTATGGAGTCAAGGTCAGGAAATATTATCTCCTTCGATGATATTAATAAATTAATGCAGGGTCGAAGGTGTTGTGCCCTTCTTGCAGTGCCTTTGATGGCAACACACGGTCAATATTTACGAGAACAAGGCACTTGATTCACTATTCATCAGTGTCAGCCCTGTGCATCTCAGGAAATTGCTCCCATTTCTTGAAGGAGGCCAATTAACAAAACGCAGATAGAATGCAGGCAAACCACAGCACAGCATTCACTGCAAGGTAACCTGGGCTGCTTTCACCCGTCCCGGGGGGGGGGGGGGGGGGTAGAAAGGCGGGGGTGGAGATTCAGCGAAAGATAAATTGGCTGATGAGCAATTCAACATTAGCAGCACCAGTGTTTTAGTTGCCTTGGAAACCAGCCACAGTTACACACACTCAATCAAAATAATTCAGTCCGTGGGTGCACAAATGAATGCAAAGTGTAACCTTTCAAACTTATAAGTGCAGCACCCAGCAACTGAAATGTTATCTACTCTTCCTATTAGCATGACTTATTATTCTCTGCTCTTTTAGGGAGCCTCCCAACTACACAGAATTCAAGTCCGTGATTCATTGCGTCCCTATTTTCTCCTGACAGCTCCTCGGTCCGAAACTCACTTCGCACGTGTTCCTCCTGGACAGTGAGCGTTGACGTGCTTACTGGGTTGCATTGAATCCCCAGAAAGGGGCCATTCAGCCGCAGAGGCAGGTGAAGGAAAGATTTGCATTCATACAACACTGTCCACAACCTCGGGGCATCGCGATGCACTTGACAGCCATGTTCACCTACTGGTTAGCCTGGTCGCTGCTGTAATGTATAAAACCCCCACAGCAGATTTTACCCAGCTCGCTGCCATAAACAGCAATGTGAGAACGACCAGTCAACCGCAGTGAGTGAGATCTGTCAATGGATAAATATTGGCCAGGGCACCAGGAAGGCCTTCTTCCTCGATTAGTGTGACTGATTATTGCAGGTCCATTTGAAAAAGAAATCTCGGTTTCATGAGGGCAGCTCCTTCCTGGGGGATCTGTCGTGTGTTTAAATGCAGCAGCACCTCATTGATCGTTCGCAGCCGGGTTCTGTTGGGACGGAGGTCAGTTTCTCCACCCTGTGCCTGGGCGTGGCCGGGGGAGGGGCGGGGGGGGGGAGGGGGGGGGGCATCTCACTAAGTTCTTACACCTTGAGAAAGTGAAACGTGCCCGAAGGGTGAAATTGAGGGGTTCTGCAAGAGATGGGGTTTGTTTATTTCACATTTCAGAGAGCTAGCTACCATCAATTGTTGGGGGTTTGGGGGGGGGGGCATTGGCGCAGGGTTTATTGCATTGGGGGGTGCAATTGTTTTTGCTCTGTTTTGTAAAATGTTAAAATGCTGAAAGTTGGAATAAAATACTTGAAAAATTTATGCTGCAGCGGCATATTTCCTCAGCCAATGAGATTGAAGAATTCTCACTCCGAGAGTCGGAACCGAAAGGTATAAATTTGAACTTTTAAGTCGATGTAAAACCATGTCCAGAAAGTAAGATGAAAAGAAGGTTCGGAAGATGGGAAAGAGAAGGTTAGAAAGATGGGAAAGAGAAGGTTAGAAAGATGGGAAAGAGAAGGTTAGAAAGATGGGATTAAGAGAGAGAATAGGCAGGTTTTAAAAAAAAACACATCAGCAGTTATTTCTTTTTAAATGTCAACAATAACCACCATCTGAAGGAATATTTCTCTAAATTTGCAAAGATCGATTTTCAGTGCCAGAGAGGTTATTTGCCAGTCATTAAAATAATTACTTCATCACTGACATCAAAATGAACTAGCCTCACTAATTCTTTGCATAAGTGCCACAGCTTGTAGCCTTTCAAGTACTTTAATGAGGAGTGGTAAAGTTTGTGGAGGAGCAGGTAAACTCCAAGAGAGACTTGCTTGCTTCACTTCAAACATTGTTCACCCCTCCCTATCCTCTGAAGTGATAAAGTAAGTCAAGGATGGACAATGAAGCACCTGATTTGTCGGTCGTCTGTGCTTGCAACTCGCTTCTCCAATCCATTATTTCACACGCAATGCTTGCCCTTAACGGGAGGCTGGATTTGCCTATGAGGGAGAATGCAGTGGAGAGTTAAACCATGGATAGATTTAGTTGAGGCAAGACTGCAGAAGGCTCAGGTTGGGTGAAAGTGGGCAATATAAAATAAGGGGTTAAATTCTGAAACGGGTGCAGGAGCAGAGGGAGCTGGGTGGATATGTGCAAAGATCATTAAAGGTGGAGGTGGACTGGTGGAGAGAGCAATTGATAAAGCATGGAGTATCCTGAGCTTTATTAATTAGGGCATGTAGACCCAGAGCCTGTGTCCGGAATCATGTCCCACGCGTTCATCAGTGGTGTCGGGTAATTACCCCAAGACACAAATTTCAGTTTTGACAATCACGATGCTTTATTTACTGGCGAAATACCATCATTGCATAAACTTAACCTTTTCTCGCGCATCTGTTACCCATCTGTCCTCAGGTTCATCAGGCCTGGGGCAGGGGTCTCCTTCATCAAGTCTAACTGGAGAGTTGATCCTGGTCTCTCTGTCTCTCTCTCTCTCGCTCTTGGTTCTCCTGCCTTGAACGGCCTTGTATCCCCTTTTCTTTCCAGTCACTGGAATTCCAACTCACCGGTTGTGTTGTGCTGTTAACCGATTTATCTCCTGGGCGCATCCAGCTGAATGGCCCTTATTTAGCACCTCTTATCCCTCGTCCTCCTCTACACAATAGGGCCGCTTGCTGGTGGAGCCGCTTGCTGGTGGGGACATCACCGGCTCCAAATGCAGTAAGCTCTGCTGTGAAGTCCAGGAAATATCACATCTTGCAGATTGTTTCCAGAGAGCTCATTGTCCTTCAGGAATGCAGTCTCTTTTCTAGGGATCACAAGGAGGATGTGCTGGACTTGTACGAGACACTAATTGGACCTCAGTTGGCATATTGCGCACACTTCTGAACACCACGACAGGAAGGCTGTGAATGATTCGGAGAGAGTGTGCAGAAGAATGGTTCTAGGGATGAGAAACTTCAGTTATGAGGATAGGTTGCAGAGGTTGGGACGTTTCTCCTTGGAGAGAAGAAGGCAAAGAGGAGATTTGATAGAGATGTTCAAAATCATGAGGAGGCTGGACAGAGTAGACGGGGAGAAACTGTTCCCACTGTAAAAAGGGCCAAAGAGCAAGAGGGCGCATATTTAAAGTGATTGACAAAAGAAGCAAATGTGACATGAGAAAAAACCTTTTCGCGCGGGGTGGGGGGCGGGGGGGGGGGAGGCAGCAAAAAAACTCCCAGCCGATAGGCCAAATGGCCCCCTTGTGCCCCACTGCAATTCTGTTTCTCCAGCGTGTAACCTATGTAACGTAAGCTCCCACCGGGTAACGTTCACACAAGTAACAGTGCAATTCTTCGCCCCAAAACAACCATCATTCTTCACGGCGTGAAATAGAATTATCTGAATTAGATTTCCACTCCCCCCCCCCCCCCCCGCTCTGCCACCCCGCCCAACATTTCTGTTTTTTGTGACAAGGGCAAGTCGGTTAATTGTAAAGTTGCTGGGAATCGATGTTAAGGCAGCCAGCCAGCAAAGTTCCCCTGACATCCAATGGTATTTTTTTTCAGCCTGGAATGTTTAAGTAGTTAACATGCAAGCAATAACCAGGTCACTGTGTTCGCGTCGTGGCCTGAAGTCAATTATTTGCCTGGTTTGATAAACACGTTTGATGTCAAGAGAGATTTCATGGTTGATGTTTTCCTTGAGCCTGTGTATTTTTATATTATTCTGTACATGTGTTGAAATTCCATCTTGTGGTGGAGTGGTTCCAGCTCCCTGAAACATCACAGCCCAATCAATGCTGCGAGATCTCGACAAATTAGCTGCCCTGTGTTTGATGTGCAAAGTTAATAATTACTTCCTTCACCATTCTCACCGCAGGCAGGTCCCAGTGGAGACAAAAGTTAACAACAGGCAACTTATATTAACTCAGTCTAACTTAAGAGTAACTAAGACTGAATTCTGATTGGTAAAGAATCCAGCAGAATCAGTAAAGGTCTTCATAGCTAGGTCACCTGCGCAGTTGGGGACCGGGGGCGTAGATGATTAGGGGCAGCAGGGTAGCATGGTGGTTAGCATAAATGCTTCACAGCTCCAGGGTCCCAGGTTCGATTCCCGGCTGGGTCACTGTCTGTGTGGAGTCTGCACGTCCTCCCCCTGTGTGCGTGGGTTTCCTCCGGGTGCTCCGGTTTCCTCCCACAGTCCAAAGATGTGCGGATTAGGTGGATTGGCCATGATAAATTGCCCGTAGTGTGCTAATAAAAGTAAGGTTAAGGGGGGGGTTGTTGGGTTACGGGTATAGGGTGGATACGTGGGTTTGAGTAGGGTGATCATGGCTCGGCACAACATTGAGGGCCGAAGGGCCTGTTCTGTGCTGTACTGTTCTATGTTCTATGTTCTATGAAATAAATGACGAAATGACCAAAACTGATGTCGGGCGAAATACCCATTCAGGTACTTGCTGATGAATATAATCAGGTGGGTTGCAACAGAAAGGAAGACGTGCATTGACAAAGCGCCTTTCATGACCTCAGGACATACCCAAGCACTTTCCAGCCAATGAAGTAATTTCCCAGGGTCGTTACCACTGTGTTGGAGGAAACGCAACAACCAATTCACACACACAGCAAGTTCCCACAAACAGCAGCAATGTGAGGATGGGCAGACAAGTTGTCTCATTTGATTGAGGGCTACATTTTTGCCAGGGCAAGAGGGGTGACCCTGCTGCACCTTCTTCGAAGTAGCATTCTTTCGGTCCGCCCTACAAGACAGACGGATGCTGAGTTCAGGGCCTCGTCCAAATCATGGCAGCGCATCATTCCCTCAGTGTTGCATTTGAGTGTCAGCCTAGATTCGTGCACTCATGTACACGAAGCGGGACTTGACTCCACAGCCTTCTGACTCAGAGGGAGGAGTGTCTACTCTTTGAGTGCCCGAGCAGGTGGCGACCCAATTGCAACACCTTCACAGACATACCCATCACAGACAAGCCTAGTTACCAAACTACAGCAGGCTGTTTGATGCTGAGAGCGTAACAGGCAATTATGATCCTTTCAACAGTAACACGCACATGCCTGAGTTCTTTCCAACTCGCATCACAGGAGAGTTATCAATCGCATGAACCCCCATGTGTTTGAGGTCCTAGTCAGAGGCTCCAAGGCTTCCTGTAAGTCAACAACACTGAAAGGGCAAGATTTTGCGCCGCCCCCCCCCCCCCCCCCCCCAGTCATAGAACATAGAACAGTACAGCACAGAACAGGCCCTTCGGCCCTCGATGTTGTGCCGATCAATGATCACCCTACTTAAACCCACGTAACCCGTATACCCGTAAACCAACAATCCCCCCATTAACCTTACACTACGGGCAATTTAGCATGGCCAATCCACCTAACCCGCACATCTTTGGACTGTGGGAGGAAACCGGAGCACCCGGAGGAAACCCACGCACACATGGGGAGGACGTGCAGACTCCACACAGACAGTGACCCAGCCGGGAATCGAACCTGGGACCCTGGAGCTGTGAAGCATTGATGATAACCACCATGCTACCGTGAGGGTTTTCCCTTGTTCGCACCCTCCACTGGAAGATCTCACCAGCTAACCCTGCCGGGAAGTGCGAGATTGTGCAGAGATTTAAAATCAAGGATGATAGTTTTTAACACGAGGCCATGGCGCGTTCCCTTCCCCACTGAACCATTGAAAGACTGAGCTCCCCTGACTTTCCAAGTGGATTTCATTGGATCAGGGGACTATCTTAGAACATAGAACATAGAACATAGAACAGTACAGCACAGAACAGGCCCTTCGGCCCTCGATGTTGTGCCCAGCAATGATCACCCTACTTAAACCCACGTAACCCGTATACCCGTAACCCAACAATCCCCCCATTAACCTTACACTACGGGCAATTTAGCATGGCCAATCCACCTAACCCGCACAGGATATTTTATCTCCAGATCTCACATGACTCACGTCATTGTAAACCCCAACTGCTGTCCCAGTTATACGAGTAGACCTCATGCCCTGAATTGGAGAATTCATAATTTCAGAAAAGTTGCCTTGTTTATATCAGACCTGGTTATTTAAATTGACTGAAACAGTTAATTTCTATTTTTAGTGAATAATATTCTCGTATATTTCTGCTGGTACTTTGGCGATCGAATTTCACAACAATGTCCATTATCCTGTGGAAGAATTATAAATTATTGTATGTTAATTGATTAACTTTACTTACATAAATGTCTTGATCTGTAAATGTAACTATTATCCCATAGAATTGTTAAGCACTGGGAGAATGCAGCAAGGCAGTAAAACAGAATGAACCAGCTGAGGGGGCGTGACCTGCCATTTAGCAATAGAGGGGAGGGGGAACTGGAGACCCAAGGCATTAATACAGATAGTCTTGCACTTCCGTGGTCCAAGGAATTTGATAGCACAGAGTTAGGTTGCTGAGGTTTGGTGGGTGGAGGCGTCCTTATTTCATAGAATTTCATAGAATTTACAGTGCAGAAGGAGGCCTTTCGGCCCATCGAGTCTGCACTGGCTCTTGGAAAGAGCACCCTACCAAGACCCACACCTCCACCCTATCCCCAAAACCCAGTAACCCCACCCAACACTAAGGGCAATTTTGGACACTAAGGGCAATTTAACATGGCCAATCCACCCAGCCTAATTTCCTAGCCTTATCTGGAGTCACTGTTGACAAAGGGTCTTTGGGTCATTGGCAGAGTGTGGAAGAAAGTGTGATGTTTCCCACAGCTTACAGGTGGGGCATCTGAGGGTTAGCTCACCAGTGGGTCTCCAGTTAAGAGCAGGGCACCTGTCTGGGGATAACAGGGGGAAGGGGGGGGGCAGAATCCCAAACCCAGCACGCTTCAGGTGTGACCAACCACTGTATGAATTCGGTGTTTTCTCAACTGGTACCTGGGTGTCTCAAAACTGTGAGAAACATTTTAATTACTAACAACAGAACATAAGTGATAATTAGAGTATTTAAAATTTAACCTGTTTGTTTTGATTCGGGAAAAAAATACTCAAATTAGGATGAAAAAAAGTGTGCACCTTTCTGACACCCACTCGCTCCGATGAGTGTTAGCAATTAGAATATTTACATTTAATATCAGCACGAAAACCCACGTGAAAACCCATACAGTAATAAGACAATATGAGGCTAATCTAGCTATCAGCATAACACAGATGATTAGCGACTCTTTACTGAAGAACGATTTACTACAAGGACGGCAGGGACCGCATGTCTCTCCCTCCTGGTGCTCTTCTCGTCTCCGAGGTCGGTGCACCTGCAGATGCCCAAGCAGGAACTGAGCAAGCTTTGTTCGACTCTACCCATCACTGTTCTTGCAAAAACAGGATCATAATAATAATAACCTTTTATTGTCACAAGTATGAAGTTACTGTGAAAAGC